>NW_019384429.1:252408-266553 GCF_000671375.1 Centruroides sculpturatus | reverse complement strand
TTAAATGTATTACTTGGCTTTAATTTGAGTATGTTTTTCGCGTTGGAACGAATTATTTGGTTTTACATGTAATCGTATGGGAAAAGATGATCCACCTTACGAAATTTTCATGATACGATCTCAGTTTCGGAACGGATTAATTTCGTATCCTGAGGTACCACTGTATATTATTGTTAGCGCGAAATTAAACTCGTTTAATTGGTAAAACGTGTCTGTGTTTTCCTGTCCGCGCTATACAATTTCACAATCCGACCAACCCCAGTCCCCAATTGGGTCGGATAATCGAGGCTCTACTGTACCTCTTACTCCGTAACCCCGGCTGATCTCACATAGCGCATACAGTCAGTATCTGACCAGAATACAGGAACATACAGTCAGTATATGTATATAGCCAATTGCATATACAGTACATATCATATGTATAAATAGCCAATGGCATATATATACTGTATGTATAAATAGCCACATCCTATAGTTTTAAGCATTGGCAAATAAATATTATTGTAAAGTTTAGAGAACAATAGAATCCTCTTCTGTCATAAGATTTTATGTTTCTTTACTTTATAAATTAATTAATTGTTTTGATGTGAATAGATTAAATGATAAATTATTTTATACAAAGTTGGAAGGCTTTTAAATAAATTTTTGTCCAAAATCTAAATTATATATGAAGTAGACACTAATTACAGAATTTCTAATACTAATATCATAATTTTTATAAGTAGTTGGTGTAATTTTTAAACTTAAGTCTAAATAATTATCAATGTTTTATTATTTCTTAATGGAAATTTAAGAATTCTTATTTAAAATGTCAATTTTTATTATTATTTGTTTAATATGTGAATATGAAATTTTATGTTAAGAAATTATTATTATTAATATTTTTATTATGAGAAGCTGATGACAATATTATTAATAATGATTAAATTTTAATTAATAATTTATAATAAATCAATCCTAAATAAAAAAAATTATAATATATTTTTCTGAATTTGAATTAAATGATTAATATTAAAAATATATTGAAATTAAATATATATCAGATACTTNTGTATTACTTGGCTTTAATTTGAGTATGTTTTTCGCGTTGGAACGAATTATTTGGTTTTACATGTAATCGTATGGGAAAAGATGATCCACCTTACGAAATTTTCATGATACGATCTCAGTTTCGGAACGGATTAATTTCGTATCCTGAGGTACCACTGTATATTATTGTTAGCGCGAAATTAAACTCGTTTAATTGGTAAAACGTGTCTGTGTTTTCCTGTCCGCGCTATACAATTTCACAATCCGACCAACCCCAGTCCCCAATTGGGTCGGATAATCGAGGCTCTACTGTACCTCTTACTCCGTAACCCCGGCTGATCTCACATAGCGCATACAGTCAGTATCTGACCAGAATACAGGAACATACAGTCAGTATATGTATATAGCCAATTGCATATACAGTACATATCATATGTATAAATAGCCAATGGCATATATATACTGTATGTATAAATAGCCACATCCTATAGTTTTAAGCATTGGCAAATAAATATTATTGTAAAGTTTAGAGAACAATAGAATCCTCTTCTGTCATAAGATTTTATGTTTCTTTACTTTATAAATTAATTAATTGTTTTGATGTGAATAGATTAAATGATAAATTATTTTATACAAAGTTGGAAGGCTTTTAAATAAATTTTTGTCCAAAATCTAAATTATATATGAAGTAGACACTAATTACAGAATTTCTAATACTAATATCATAATTTTTATAAGTAGTTGGTGTAATTTTTAAACTTAAGTCTAAATAATTATCAATGTTTTATTATTTCTTAATGGAAATTTAAGAATTCTTATTTAAAATGTCAATTTTTATTATTATTTGTTTAATATGTGAATATGAAATTTTATGTTAAGAAATTATTATTATTAATATTTTTATTATGAGAAGCTGATGACAATATTATTAATAATGATTAAATTTTAATTAATAATTTATAATAAATCAATCCTAAATAAAAAAAATTATAATATATTTTTCTGAATTTGAATTAAATGATTAATATTAAAAATATATTGAAATTAAATATATATCAGATACTTTCAGTAGAATTAATTTTTAAAATTACCATAACTTTAGAAGTAAAATATTTGTATTTTTTGAAGGAAAACAATATTTAATTTTAATTATAACTCATAATTACCATTTAATCAAAACTGTTATAACCTTTCTGTTTAAATGTTTTAGATTCAGATAAACTGATAGTAATAAATCTGATAAAACTGATTAGGTTTAATAAAAAAAATAATAAAACTGTTTAGTTTTAATTATTAAATTTAATAAATTAATCAATAGAACAATTTGATCAATTGGTATTATTTAATATAAATAATTTAGATATAAAAATTATCGTACTGTTATTTCATTATCATTTGATATTTAAATAATGTCTGTTAATATTAAATACAATGAATTGAGTAGACAGGTCATGGCTCTAACATGCTGCAAACTCTGGCCATTTCTGTGGTCTGTAACTGGAATAGATTTCTAAGGTCTCAACCCCTCTTTGCTCTGCACAGTTATGGGTTGGTCATATTAAGTGAGCTCCTTTTAGGTTAATTTGATATCAAGTTTTAATGAAAATGCCATTAACAAGGTAAACAAGGTAACTAGAAGTCTTTTTTTATGGTGAACTTATGTTCCTTCAGTCAAGCCTGTAAGAACTATGATAGCTACAAAGTACTCTAAATCTTTGTTGAATCTGTCATTCCTGATGGAAATGCTGAACACAGCTGGGATCATAAATTTGTCCAACACTTTATCATTTTTGAGAAGTCTATAAATGGTTGGATTTTTATTATAACAAATCCTGATGTTAGTGTTCCTGAATACAACCAACCCAAAATTGTGCAGAGTTAAGAGGGTTTAAGACCTTAGAAATCTACAAGTCTGCAAGAAAATTCAAATGAATAAATGCAAAAATGCAGAGTATCTCTTTGATGCATGGAAGGTCTGCTATAACATTCCCTAACTCAAGTACCGCCATCTCATGATATCACAATTTTGCCAGTTTAAATAAGTTTGGATCTTGATTGAAATTTAGTATTCCAAAACATTAATTCAGAATAAATTACAATTTGACTTCTAAAAATGTTAGGTGTTTTTGTGTAATTTAAAGCATTGAGAGATGAAGCTAAATTTATAGTTATAGATACTGCTTTAATATAAATGATTCAAGTAAGAAATCTCAAACATTTTTGGGCCTACTGAGTCATTTTCAGAGAAACATAGTTAAATAATGCAATATTTTTAAAATTATTTTCTATTTTTCTTACAACTATTCTTTGTATACATTCATTGTTTTTATTAATAATACACTGTTATCAAGTTATCAAAGAAATGCAAATTTAGGTTTGTTTGAAATTGTTTCTTTAATACTATATTATTTCACCATATTTAAACTCTGATTTTATTACTAGAAAAACAGAAATGTGTTTAAATAAAATTTTTACTATTTGATGTGAATAGATTAAATGATTATTTTATATAAAGTTGGAAGGCTTTTAAATAAATTTTTGTCCAAAATCTAAATTATATATGAAGTAAACACTAATTACAGAATTTCTAATACTAATATCATAATTTTTATAAATAGTTGGTGTAATTTTTAAACTTATGTCTAAATAATTATCAATGTTATGATTATATGTAGTTTATTTTTATAAAAGCATTATAAGTAAATTTATTTTTAAATTTGTTTTATATTTTACTTGATTCTGATTATACTGATTTATTTATATTTACAGAATTTCATCTAAATCCAGAATTATATACTCAATTGAGACAATTGAGGAAACAAACCAAAGATTTAAAGTTAGAAGTACGTAATTTACGGCGTGTTGCTCAAGCTCAAGCAGTTACTGCAAAAGAAACAGTTAGAGATACTTGTCTGAAAATAAAGGTAATAATTTAAAATCTGTAATAAGTTTGATGTTCTTTATTGTTTAAATATTTATAATATATATATACTGTAAAACTTATCAAAATTAATGACTTTCTTCTAGCAGTCCTAATTTTATTCTGTTAAATGTTTTTTAAGGGACTCTTCTTTCATCTTTAAAACTTTTTGAAAAAATTATATATTAATGAACAGTTTCATAAACATTTAATAATTAGTTAGCACATTCATCTAAAGTAAAGAACAAATGTTTTTAAAATTATGAAAAAACAAGAAATGATAAAAAAAATTTATTTGTTAGTGTCTTAGAACAGTTTTGTAAAGTGATAATGCTTCATTCCAATTAAACTATAAATAGTTTTTGAATTAACTTTGTATATATATATATATATATACATACATCAATGTATAAATATATATAATGAGTTTAATGTTAAAACAACAGCAAAAAATATATATATATATAAAACATTCAACTTTTTTAATTTTCTTTTTAATTCTATTCCATTTGTAACATTATAATATTGTGTATAAATAGGATTGCTTCTATTGCCAATGTAGGCATCTCTAATTCCTTCTGTTTTAGTTTTTTCTTAAACTTTTTATCATACAGACCCATGAGTTAATTTCTATAGTTTCTCTTCTTTTGTTTAATATTTCCTTTCCTTCTTGTTCTAGTGCTATATGCAATTCTTCTGCTATCATCAGTGGACATCTTACTTCATCTTTTTGGATGATTTCCATTGACCTCCAGTTAACTGTAAGTTTTTTATTTAGCACTGCTTCTGCTAATGCCATAGTTTTCTCCTCATTTTATATCTCGATGTTTCAATCCTAGCCTGGAAGGTTTTTCTCAATTTCTTATATAACACATAGTGACAAAAGCATTTAATAGTATGAAATTAGAATTTTTTGAAATGGGTCATTAATTTTGATAAGTTTAAATAAAAAGTCAATGTGTTGAATTTTGGTGTCATAAAATTACTAACACTTTATAGAATACAAATTTTAATAATTTATAATTGTTATCTATTGGTATTAATAAAGAAAAAAAGGCAGAATGTTTCACTACATACTATTAGTACATGTCTATAGAAGATTTTTAGGCCAATAGTTGAATGGACCATTAATTTCAGAAATGATATATTAGAAAAAGACTGTGTGACTAACATCAGGCCAGTTTTTTTCTTCATTCTTATCATTGGCAGAGATTACTCCAGATGATCATTTGGTAGAGGGTTGAGCACTTTACAGAAATAGATAAGAAATGGCACTGAAGGAAAAATTTTTTACTTTCTAAGATATAAATTTATATTATTATTATTATTATTATAGTGCTTGAGCTATTGAAGATCTGTTAATATTAGTACATTGTTTAAAGCTGTATTATTAAATTATAACAATTGTAAATTTATAGTTACATTTGTGAAATCAACCAAAAACAAATTTTATACAAATTGTATTATGGCAATATATGCAGTATGTTGTATATTTTTATATTCAGATAGTATTTGGGTCACAAAATCTCAACTTCTAGCAACAAGCCTTATATAAAAGCAGTTTCTCAAATTTGCTATTAATTTATGCCAACTTCCAATATTTGTTCATTCGTAGAAATTAGTGCAATAAATTTTTTGTTTATTTAAATTAATTTTCCTTTGAATATTAAAGTAGGAATTTATTTCTCATTTATTATTTTTTGACATTATGAATATTTGATAATTCATAATGTCAAAAGAATTTTTGTGAAACTATAGCCTACTCTGAGTTATACAAGTAAAGATTTCAGATTTCAAAAACAATTTTTAGAAATTTTTCATAAAATTATTAAAGGCAAATCTGAAGAGAATAATATATTAATTATAATTTTTATATGATTTTTAATGAATAATAATCAAACTTAATAGTATTAAACCAGATAAAATTAACAGTTTATGAATGAAATGCTACAAAACATATGAAGAAACATTTTGTAGCATTTCATTTTAACTTTTTCTTAGAATAAAAATGCTAATAAGTATTGAAATTACAAACTTTTATAATTATTTAAAATATATTTTAGGACTGTTTTTTATTTAATCTTTTATATGTTATGTATGGAAGGTTAACTTAAAAAATAATACTACTTAATAAAAATGAGTATTATCAGACATAAACATTCACTATTTCAGATTACATTTAATTAATTGTCATAATTTGACAAAAGGTATTAAATTAAATTAACCTTAAATTAATATAAATTAAAAATAATCTGGCAGTTTATACGTATGTTAAATAGTTGGTTCAGACTTTAATTGGACTTTGTATTGTATATATGTGAAAAGAATATTCCAAATTAAATATGAATTTAACTATGAATGCTTTTAAATATGGAACATTTGAATAACATTTTAAAAAACATATATAACCTAAATGAATTAAATAATAGTGATCATTACATGTACAGTATATGTAGAATGTCAATTGGTTTGTGCTTTTGCAATATTTAATTAGTGCATCTAATTTGGTTTTAGAATTAGTAATTCTAGGGTTGCATGAGCTGGATTCAATGTGTTCACTGGAACCTGGTTTCACACATATAAAGACCCGTGGTTTATGAAAAGTTCATTATAAAATTTGTGATGCTCTATGCTTAGTATCATATATGTATAGAAAATTCAATTGCAGAATGCACAGTTAAAAGCTAAACTAAGAAAAGTAAAAAAATATGTAGTTTACCTACTTTACCCTAACTATAACTTGTAAAATAAGAAATTTACACTGGCCTTAACCAAGATCCTGCATGAAAAAAAATCATAAAATATGAGAAGATTGATCAATGGAGTGTGACTGGTCAGGCTGGAGTATGACTAAATCAGGTTTTTTAACCATCAAGTTAGATATCATTCTTTCTTTGTCTTGCTTATGTATATGTTTTAAATTCTCTCTTTCTTAAAAAAAAAAATGACTTTTATTTATGAAGTAAAATATTGTATTTGAAATTTGAGAGAGAGAAATTTATTTTCTGATGTATTATGTAGAAAAAAAGGAATAGGCATTCTTGTTTCCAAGAACATGTTCTAGGTTGTAAGAGATACATTTCAGTTTCTTGTAATTAAAAACTTATATTTTCACACAAAATAAATTTTCATTAAAAGTGAAATGGAAAGAATATGTGTACAATTATTAGCATATTGAAAAATATAGGTGAAAAGTTTGAAATAATTAAAATTCTATAATATGCCAAATTTAAAAGATGTTCCAGGATAGAATGATACATAAAGTAATTTTGGCTTTTTTACTTAAAAGAAGTAAAAAAGCAAAGATAAAGGATTATTTGATGAGTTTATGCATTTTAAGTTTGTTTCTAAGAAAATGAAGGATAAATTGATTAACTCATAGAAAGTGGGTTGAAAAGTATTTCAGTCAGTGCAATAGTTCTAAGATACACACTGAGATTTTAAAAATTACTCAGTATATAGTTTTTATTTTTGCACAATATAGAATAGAGTGTAATTTTCAATAATTGGAAATTAATGGATGAACATTAGAAATGAAATGGAAAGAAATACTGTGAATAGTATTTTGTATGTTACTTACAATATAAAAATGAATTGTAAAATCATTTTATAATTAATTTAATTAGTGATGTATATTCCACTGAAAACTGTAGACTAGAAATAGATATTGTAATCCACACAGTTTTATATTCTTCATCTCCAAATTTGCCATTGGAAACATAACACTTAACCTGTAGGCCATTGAAAATCCATTTAACCTGGTGTCATCTCAAACATTCTGTTTTTCCTTGTTTCTTTTGATCTATTTGAGCTGCAATTTGAAAAATTGTAGACTTAAATTTCCACTGTCGTCTGTCTGTTTTTTCTTAATCTCAAGAACAGAGTTAGATAGATGAATATGATCTTGTGTTACTGATAGCCCTTTCTTAAGGTGGCAGTGGCATCACTGTTTCATCCAGTCCCATAATTTCTCCAAACCTTAACACATTGGCATTCTAAAAAGATTTTTTGCCTTAAAATTTATGTATATATTTATGAAGTTAACTGTACCATTGACATACAAACACAATAAATTCTAATTCAAACAGAATTGAAGGAATAGTTAATATTAACCACTAACCTAGCTACAGGAAATCCTTGTTAATTCAAAATCAGATAGTTTGAAATCTCATTAGTTTATAACTGTACTTTTGTCCCAGCCACAGATATATAGATTTACATATTAAGGAATTCTGTTAGTTTGAAATATGGCTACTTTGAAATTTGAAGTGAAAATTCTGTCCAAACTCATATGCATATGTTAACTCATTCATTTACATCAAAGTGCCTCTATGCTGTAAGGGAACAATAAAGCTCTAATCTGGGCAATATGGCTTTACTTTTACAGTAACACATTTTCAGTTGTCATTTTACCCATGGACTACTCTTTTTTTTTTCTTATCTATACTAATATTATAAAGAGGTAATGTTTGTATGTAAGTAAGTTTGGATGCAGCAGGTAATCTCCAAAACTACTCATCCGATTTCAAAAATTTTTTCACCAATATTTAGAATGGAACTTCAGGGTGGACATAGGCTGTATATTATTCCGTTAAACATGGGGGATGGACAGTTCTTTACGGTAAGCCTTACGGGGAAGGCTTACCGTAAAGAACTCTGCTTCTATTTATACTATTTTAGATGCGGTTTTTTGCATTTTTGATTGCATTTTAATAGAGTACGTCAACACAATGTATACTAAGAAGGGATTTTTCGATATTTTCCCCGCGGGGGAGAAGGACAAGATTAAGGTTTACTGTGAAAAACTTGGCTTCTATTATACTATTTTAGATGCGGGTTTTTGCACTTTTGATTGCGTTTTAATAGGGCACGTCAAGAGAATGTACACTAAGAAAAAATTTTTCGAAAAATTTTCCCCCCACAGGGGAAGTGTTATACATTTATAATAGATACATTTTGAGCCACAACAAAGCGTGGTGGGGTCTGCTAGTCATAATATACAGCTGGTTTTCAGAATATCAAGATTGGGCTACAAGTAGCAGACTGAGATATTTATAGGGCTCTAGATTATTACATTTGGGTGACTTATTACTTTTTGGACCACTTTAAAAATAATTTGGATTACATTTCAAGGAATTTTGCTTTACTTTATATAAAACCTATATGGTAATTTGTGAGGTTCTGTTCTGTGTTTACCTTCACATTTTTATTATTACAGTAGAGCGTTGTTTATCCGAATCAATTGGGGACTGGGGTTGTTTGGATAACTTATTTTTCGGATAACCGATTATGTACGAAAAATATATTAACCTACCCCATGTTGAAATTTTTCTCCGTTGCATGTTGCTTTGCGTTGAATTTTCGTAGATATTAAGCCTAACGAAAACTTTTTAAAATAATAATTGTGGCTATTGTATCGTTAAAAATTATTTTTTATTTTGTACAAACAAAATAAATATATTGAAAAATATAAAAACCAAAAAAATATACTTTAGAAGTTGATCTAGTATCAAAAACATTTGATTCAGCACGACACAGTCCTCAAAAAAACATCACACAAAAGTGCCAGTGCTGCCAGCTAAAACACACACACCAACAAAAGAAAATATTGGAGTAGACCAAGATATAGCCAAAGTTTGTAGCGCCACAGCAGTAGAGAAAATTAAAATTTGCCGACTGGAATGCTTTCAGATAAACAACGCTCTACTGTATTATTATAGTGAGTTTAGTGAGTTATACTCGGTTCACACTGGTGGCTGTGTACTATGCCAGACCAGAGTCAAGGCATAGCAACCAAAACAAAACTAAAATTAAATATGTGTCAGTGTCTGTATTCAGGAATTTCCTAACAATATGGCATGCATTCAATATAGTGGCCTTCTGTAGTGTGATGCATGTATTTCTACTTAATTGTAATGTTCCCAGGCTTTTGTGTAGTGTGTGTGGTATCACACCTGTACAGGAGAGAATGACAGGTACAATAAGCACCCTATCCATCCTCCACAGATGCCTTATTTCCTGGGCAAGTTCTGTGTACTTGCTAATTTTTTCAGTACACAGAACTTGCCCCGGAAATAAGGCATCTGTGGAATGACTGAATCTATGAGTATTATTATTATTATTAATTATTAATTAACGAAAAATAGCATTCTGTACACAGATTCTGTATTCCATTTGCTTAATAAATAATATCAGTTATATGGCATTTTGCATATTGTTCAGATATATGTAAATCTTGATAATTTGAAGTTGCAATTATTTTGTCCCCTGAATTTAGAACTAATGAGAATTTCTTGTATTAACTTTCAACTAAAAAAAAAAAAACAAAGGACAAGGTTAGTGGTTGGTTTTAACAAAATGTTAAAATGTTAAAAATAGAAACTGAATATGGAAGACATTCATGGAACCTTTAAAAACAGCGATTTAATTATGAATGTTTTTGGTTAGTTTTAAAGACCATCTTCAGGTAGAATGAAAAATTGAACTTAGAATAAATAGAATATGACAGATAATTTTCTGAACATAGAATGCCAGTTGCTTTAAATTAAAAATTAAAATAATAGAATAAAATTACAAATAAATAACTAGATAAATAATGAAAAACTAAATATTGTAAATAAAAATAAAATTGGGTTTAATATGGGTAAATGATGAAAAAACATAAATAAATAAAAAAATAAAACTAAAAATACAATATAAACTCAAAAATCCATAAATAATAAAATTAGTATTAGGTGTTACTACAGTGGGTGATTGGTTAACAAACATAATCTGTTCCAAGACTTTGTTTGTTATCCGATTATCGATTTATCATAGGTTTTTATGGGAATTTGATTAATTCGTTCTGGAGACTCCAAAAAATAAAAAACATATACATTTTTTAACTATGTTTATTTATATGTAATAGTAAAAATACATATTTATGCAGTCTTGCATTTTTATTAGTCATGTTTTTTCCATTTGTGGGGATTAAAGAATATGTCCAATGTTGATTGCTTTTCTTTTTTTTTTTAGGATTTTTCGGAAGTAATTAATAGTATTGTAATTGTAGAGATCCCCAATCCCGGTAACCTTATTCTGGTTTGGTTGCCACTTGGATGATTGTTGTTTTGACATCCCTGGAGTTCTTCTTTCGTCAGATCAGTGTCAGGTTCCATTATGAGCTATAAAATGCTCTTTATTTCTCAGATGTGATTTTCATTACTCCATTAGCAGCTTGAGACTTCTTGATATATCTTTCTTAGCTAAGATTGTGTCTACTGTAGACCTTTTTAAGCCATACTGCCTAGCAACATCAGACATCTTGTGCCTACTTTCTACCTTGGCTATTATCTCTTACTAGGTTTCTACGGTGAGCAGTTCTTGACAGTTCTCTTTTTAGGCTCCATAATATTATCAGTTTCTTTTTTAAATAAAAAGTTCAGAAAAGCACTTACAAAAATTCAGAGAACAGAAATCAACTAGCCAACAAAAAATTATTTAAATGCAAAGCCCAGATGGAATTCGAAATTTGGTATTAAAATGTTAATGAATACTGTATTCGATGAAGCAGTTAAACTTTCACTTTTTGTAAATAAACCCCTATGCAAAATATAACAAGTGCTTGTCCAACAGTCTTGCGAAGACTATGAAAAATTATTTGTCAGAAAGGTAAAGAAAAAGCTGGAATTACAAGGAAGAGTTTCAAAATTCAGAGGGATATTAAACTATCTGATCGGTATCAGGTTGAGCATTGATGTTGACGTCTCCCACACTCTGAAAGGATTCCAATTGTTACCTGAAGACAAGGGAAAATCAATTGGTATTTGTTATTTTACATTGCTTCTTTTTATGTTTGTTCAGTAAAGTGTTCATTATCTAAACATGTGTTCGTTGTCCGATCATAAAAATCTTTCATGAAAGTTTTTGTTAACTGATCACCCATTGTACATATGAGTATAAACATGTTGTTTATAAATTGTTTGTTAAAACTGTAAATGTTGATGATGATAATTTATTTTAGAAATTAATTATATAGTCTTGTATTCATATCAACTAATTGTAAATTTAAAGGATTCATGAACTTTTTGTAATTAGATTGAAAGAGCTTTGGCTCAAAGCTTTGATAATCACACTTAAAAATACATTAAAATGCCAGTTGCCAAAATCTTATTGTTTATGTAATTTTGGAATGATGTAACAGCTGTTAATGTAAGAGTCAACTAGGAAAAAACAAATCCTCTCTTTGATCACTCCAATAGAATATCTAGCTGGATATTTGTCAATTTGAATAGACTACAACTAAATAAATAATTATTAAATTGATGAGTCATCATTCACCATATATATAGTATGTCTAGAAATTAAGTTCTGATTGCATATCCTAATCACACAGGCACTGGTGGTTTGCTATTGTCAACAAGAACAAACAGACAACAGCTGACAAATGTAAGTTTTTGTTCTTTGGTTTGAAGTTTGTCATCATGCATTGAGGTGTCTGCTAAAGTTGAACTTTCCACTAATTATGAGATATGCTCAATTATTAAAATTTTTAAGTACCAAAATAATTTTGGTATTTAAAAATTTTTCAATATGCTAGCTGCTGAANGGCATAGAGCCTTTACTACATGAAAATGAAAATTAATGAATACACTGTGTACAGTAATTTACCTGATAAGACAGACCTCAGAAAAATACTTTATGAGAGCTTTTATACTTTTATAAAGCTGTCTATAATGAAAATGAATTAACTAAGGATTTTTTTGCCCTGCCAGGGTGTGGCTGAGTTATCCGGAGTGCCGGGTTATCAAGAGCCGAGTTTTCGAGGTTCTACTGTACTTGTTTTCCAAATGGTATATTAGATTTTTATATTTAAAGTTGCATTCTGTGCCCAAAGGAAACTTTATATATTATATACCTACATTTACTAGATTGAAAAATATGAATAAATTCCTTTTATTTTGCCTTGCTGTCTGAGTACTTTTAATGCTAATCTGTCCATATTTTGCCTTTAACTGTTATGGTAACCCTGTTAGTATATACAAAAATAGGTAAATATTATACAGGGTTTCTCATTTAACTTGTGAATGTGAAATATCTCGAGTAATACATATCATACAGAAAAAAATGTTTGAAATAAACTCTCAACATTTTGGAGAGGGCAGTTCAACCTTGCAAAAGTTAGCCCCAGTTGCCCCCTGGGATGGGGCGGCGGTCAACTTTGTAAATTCGAAAGAGAACTCCCATTTTTTATAGCAGATTCAGATTCTATGTCAAAAATTATGTAGTGTTTATCTAAAACATTTATTTCAAATCATTATACTGATGCTGTAATCAGTGAAAATTAGTTAAGTCCATTTAGTCTCACATTTTATTACATAATGATTCTGGACTGGAAGAAAAATAACTCTGATGGCTGAATACGGTTTTTGAATCATTATGGATGGCTCTGCAATTAGCAAAAGTTTTATGAGGTTCATTTTTCACTGAGAATTCCCGTTTTTTTCAGCATAATGCAAATTTTGCCATCTTCTATACACTAATAATGCCAATGTCACAAGAAATCAGACTGCAACTACCTAATTTCAATGAAAGAGTTAAGTATTTCAACTGAATTTTAATCTATAAATATTTTAATGGTGTAATATACAATTACTGGCTTAGGTTGAAAGTTCCCTTCAGAATAACTAGATCAGAGCCGTAACTAGCCATTCTTGTGCCCTGTGCAAGAATTTGCATTTAGGCCCCTTAATTTATTTGGTTTTGGGAAAATAATAAAACAAATACTGTACATTACAATAGATTTTTAATAAGATTTATTTTAATTAAATTTTTCTGGCTTTCATTTCAGCAAATTCATTAATTATACCTTCATAATTAATATTTTTAACGATATTGTATTCTATTGAAATAATAGAAATATTGGATAATCGTTCTTGTCCGATAGTTGATTTTAAATAATTTTTTTATTAAGTTTAACTTGATAAAACTTCTCTCGCACGAAGCAATAGAAACGGGAAGAGTTAGAAATATTCGAAGAGCGACATTGATATTAGGGTAAGACTCAATTAAACCAAATTCATGAAGAGCCTGTATAATATTAAGCGAAAACGCAGTTTCTATATTTTGTATAAGAGTTGTTACTTCAAAATTAAAACTTTCAATTTCACTTGTGAATTCGTACTTTTTTAAATCTTTGCTATATAATATCCTCAAAA
>NW_019384429.1:237047-250899 GCF_000671375.1 Centruroides sculpturatus | reverse complement strand
GAAGTGGAGACTGGTACCTTCTGCATGACAATGCACCTGCACATCGGTCCCAAATGGTCACACAGTTTCTCGCCAAATCTCAAATTAATGTGCTTTCACACCCCGCCTATTCACTGGTCTTAGCTCTGTGTGATTTTTATTTGTTTCCATCAATGAAAAAGCATTTGCAGGGACGCCGTTTTGTGTCATCAGATGAGGTGAGAGCAGCATCGCAGGAGGCCTTACGGGAGGTTTCAAAAAATGGCTTCCAGCAGTGCTTCCAGAAGTTATATGAGCGCTGGCAAAACTGTATCATTGCCCAAGGTGATTACTTTGAAGGTGGTTGTGCATCGGCAATATAAACTTTTTAAGGTAAGGAATTTTAAGCCAAGTCCCCGAACTTTTGGATCGTACTATGTATATAGAATACCTAGTATTTAAATTAAATCTAAACAAAACTCAATGCTAAATTTATGCAAATATATCACATTAATCTTAAAATGCTTTGCAGATATTTTTTAACATATCACAAACGTTTTTGGTCCATCCTAGGACCTTTTTCAGGTGGAGTTCTACTAGAGAAAACCCCTTTCTGGTGTGATTCCATTTCCAATGTGTTTGAATTTTCATTTTAAATTTCTAATGATGTGTGCCTGCATTGGCTGTTCAACACCAATTCATACATATCCTGCTATACCCTTGAGTTGTTTTTTGTCATTGAAATTGATTGAAAGGCCTGGAATTTTGCTTAAAAAATTTCTAATGCTCAAAATTCCTAAGTTAGTGTATATGATGAGTTTGCCATATCATGGTCGCTTGTTGTAATTTGGGTGTAATGCCATTTTCACTGGCATGTATAGCTAAGGCAGTAGTGTTTTTCTTCTTTTTAATATCAATTTTATGCTCATGGAGGCGTAGTTTGAGTGATCTTCTTGTAGATCTGATAAATACAAATTTATGCAATTGATAAATACCAACTGTCTTTTGGTATTAATTTAATTTAATTCAAACAAGAATAGGCATACAATTACTTTCAGCATTTCAGAAATGTTGAAAGTAATTCCTTTACTTATCCACTTAAATTTTATTCTTACCAGGCTGCAAGTTTAAAGCTGCAGACCTATAAATTCCCACTATGTCTGTGTGTCTGCCTCCTGTCCTTTTTTAATCTTGAGAATGAAGCTAAACAGATGAAAGTAGAGACCAGATATCGAAAGCTGAGGAGCTGGAGACCTTGATTAACTATATACAAACTTCAGTTTGGACTGGAGGTCAGGTTATTTCAATTCAAAAATTTTCTTCAGATCAGAGTTAGATGATTGGCATTGCTCTCTTGTTAACAGTAAAAGCATAATTTACAGGGACAAGACACTATTAAAATCAAAAACACTGTGCATCAAGATCTAAAAAATTGAAATCCTGCATTATGACAATGTCTTAGCAAGTAATTGCTCATTCTAAATATGTTCTATTCTGTCTGAAGATAGCATTTCTGAAATGTTGAAAATGTATATATTCTTGTTTGAATTAAACCGAATTAATGCCAAAAGACAGTGTATATTTACACTTCTCAAAAGTGAAATCACAATACCACAAACAAATGCACATTGCAAGACTATTAGAGATGACATAGATATGCAAATGATTAAAAGAACAAAGATATGTAACAGACACCTGTTTATTCAGTAACAAATATGGTTCCCACAGGCAGCTGTACAGGTTGCTATATGGCAGGGCATATACTATTAGTAAGGTGATTTTTCAATCAAACTGGACAAATTTAATACAGTAGTAGGTAAAATTTCCACCAATTTCAAAATTAGTCCAGCAGTCATCAAAATAATCATCTTTCTAACATTTTTAACCTACTCCAAAGGACTTGTCAGGAAATTTTAGCATAACAGAATGTTCAGATCAAATACTATTGTATTTGATATTACAGTAGAGTGTCGATTATCCAAAACGTCAATTATCCAAAAGAATTCCAGTCGGCAAATTTAAATTTTCGCCAGTGCTGTGGCGCTGCAATCTTTGGCTATATCTTGAGTTACTCAAATATTTTACGTTTTTGATACTAAATTAACTTCTGAAGTATAATTTTTTATTGTTTTTATATTTTTCAATATATTTATTTTTGTATAAAATAAAGAAATAATTTTTAATGATACAATAGTCACGATTATTATTTTAAAAAGTTTACGTTAGACTTAACATCGACGAAAATTCAACACGAAGCGACATGCAATGGAGAAAAATTTCAACATGGGATAGGTTAATATATTTTTTTGTACATAATTGGTTATCCGAAATATCGATTTTCCGAACAACCCCGGTCCCCAATTGATTCGGATAATCGACGCTCTACTGTATTTGATATATTTACTATTGTAACAAAAATACTATTGTATTCAATCCAAAAATAAATTTTCCTGTTTGAAGATTGAACGAATATACTGTTATGTTCTAATTTTCTGATGAAGACCTTGGAGTAGGTCAAAAATGTTAGAAAGGGGATAATTTTGATGACTGCTGAATTAATTTCAAGGTTAATGGAGTTTTTACTTAATAGAAGTTTGTCAGTATTGGTACATATGTTAATCTACTGAAACATGTGCAAACCATAGTGATTCTTTCTTCTTAGCTCTAGCCTATTTCACAGAACTTGCAAACAAATAATTTTGTTACCATTGTCACAAAAATGAATCAAGACTTTATAATCACATTGTTTTTGTGTTAACAAAATATACAGTGGGTGATCAGTTAATGAACATAATCCATTCCAAGACTTTGTTCGTTAACCGATTATCGATTTACCATAGGTTATGGGAATTTATGGGGTTATGGGGTCTGGAAATTTGATTAATTTGTTCCAGAGACTCCAAAAAATAAAAAATATATACTTTTTTTAACTACGTTTATTTATATGTAATAGTAAAAATACATATATATGCAGTCTTGCATTTTTATTAGTCATGTTTTTTNTTCGAAGAGTGACATTGATATTTGGGTAAGACTCAATTAAACCAAAATCATGAAGAGCCTGTAGAATATTAAGCGGAGATGCAGTTTCTATATTTTGTACAAGAGTCGTTACTTCAAAATCAAAACTTTCAATTTCACTTGTGAATTTGTACTTTTTTAAATCTTTGCTATATTTAATAGCAAGATCTGCAGCTGATTTTGTTTTTTAAATCAGCAACACTCATGTATTGTAAAGACGAGCCACAGAGAAAGCAAAAATCGTCACAAATAGTTTTCATTTTTTCATAACGCCAATCTATTTGACACAATAGTGTGTCAAGAACACTGTAAATTTGTATTTTAAATAATTTTTCGGGTGTCAAGTTACTTCCTTCATTTGGTGTTTTATCTATTAACATTATCTTAACTTTTTTTTTTCATTTATTAAGAAATCCCTTTTCTATCTAGAATATGATCAATAATAGCATCTGTTAATATTGTTGGCCATAAAGCTATATCATTTATTACTTCCATGTATCTATATATATTGAAGCGTTTTTCTGGACTATTTCTATCTTCTGTGTTTTCACAGAAGATAGAAATTTCCCTTTTTTCAGTAGCATTTTAAAGACTGCAGGAGCCCCTTCGGGGCCCTACTCGCCCACATAGTTCACTTGTATATTTTTCCTACTTCCATAGTGTCTACGTTCATTGCAACTCTTTATAATTTCTATTTTTATATCCTGTATCCCTTGTATTCCATAAAACTAAATATCATCATTATTAAATTTAATATTTTTGTTGTTTAAATAATAGATATTAATCCTCTTAATCCGTCGTTCAGGTATACACCACATATGCGTACCACTATAAAGCAAAAAATGATGTCAGAATTTCTGCATGTTTTTTACAACCTCGAGACTAAGATTTTATTTGGGAGTTACCGTTTTCAATTTAAATCCTTGGACAGATTTATTTTTGTTACAAAATGTTACCTTTATGGATTTCTAGCTCTGCACACTGTAGAAAAATCTAGAAATACAGTTTTGTATATCATAATATTATTAGTAGTTGCCAGAGAGCTCTGTAAAGTAGAGAAAAATCTGTAAATTTAAAAACTATAAACATAAATTTAAATTTCTCAAAAAATAAATTAAAAAATCTCAAAAGTCGCTACTTTTGGCTGATTTCTCTGAGGGCTTCGCTACCTCATTATGTTCCTCTAAAAGTCGCATCAGTTGGGAACACTGGTGAGCAGACATCTAGGTCTAAGTAAGCCGAAATGTAATCACCAAACCGCACTGTAGAAAGGCAGAAGAATTTAAAATTTAAAAATATAATTTCTTGTGAACAGCAATTTCGTAGCCCCTTCCAAGTGGGCCCTGTGCGAGTGCACCTGTTGCACCTGCCTAGTTATGGCTCTGAACTAAATCATAATGCTAATCAATAAAAGGGGTGTATAGACATGATTAAGTTATAGATTCCTTTTTTTTTATTGCTCCATTGATTATATGTCACCCATTGAACATCACCTTCATCAAGATTTTACAAAATATAAACATTTATGCCAATGCTTTCTACATAACATATGAACTTTGCTTCTTTATATATTTTTAAAAATATTTTACTTTGTTAATTTTATTTGTTATTTTTAATTGTATTTTATTGTGTTATTTGGGGGATAGAAATCTTTTGTCTGTTGACAGTTCCAATTATATGTAAAATAAATTATGTATAATGATTCTACATTGAAGGAAAGTATCCTCTTGCCTCTCACTTTCAAAGTGGCCAATTGCAGTGCCAACTACTATGGTTCAAAAACCATGTTCAATTTTTGGGCCTCTCTGACATCAATCTTGGTAATGATCCAATAGGGATAATAATTAAAATTGGTTTAAAAAAAATGTTGTAAAAAACATACTGAAATATTACAATTGCCAGTCAATTAATTTAAATAAAGGTATGGAAGTAGATGGCATTTGGAGATGTGCAATGTCTACTGCTTAAATATAAAAAAGCCAGATAGAAAGGAAGTTAATTGTACTCATAAGTTGTTAATGTCTTTAAAAATTTACCAGGAAGATTGGAGTAATGAAAATTGTAAGTATTTTTATCAACAGTTTATGTATCAATTTGATTTTTTTTAACAATTCTTAATTATTATTATTTTTTAATTTTATTCCTTTTTTATTTTTTATGTTCTTAAATTTTTAAAACAAGGTATCTTCCTTAACTGCACAACACACCGGGATGAATATAAACAGTGTGAACAATTCGAAACCATCGTATTGTTTGATCTTATTTAAACATCTTATGGGGAATGCATGCGCGTATGGTATCCAAAATTTTTTATCGTTTGATTTATATTCAAATGTTAACTGCCAGCTTGTTTTGAATAAAAAAGAAGCCTAAGGAAGAGCCCAGAAGGGACTATGAAAATGTTCACAAAATTTATTCGTATGCACACTGATCAACTGGTTAATGTGTTTATAAGATATCTTCCACATAAACATCTTGAGGAGTGTATTGTGATACTAATGAGAGGTATATATGCAAAAACTAAAGTGTTCCCATCCTAATTGATAGTTTAATTTATCCTGAAGAGGGGATGTTTAATCCTAAAATCATAACAAATAAGAACTTCTTTCCCAACTGAACTTTATCTTCTGATTAAAACAGACTTGGTTATAAGACAAACTCCAGCTTACTGTTTGATAGATTGGAACACCAGTAGGTTTTCTGCATATATACACTTTCTTCAATAAGTTCAATATCTTGCTGTACCATTTATAGTTTAGCTAATTATTTTTTTACATTGTATAAGAAAAAATATTAATTTTTTTCATATATACTGGACAATACAATTTATAATCTATAATTCTATGACTATTACATAGTTTTTGAATTTTTAAAAAAATACATCTGTCTTCTTTCCTTTTTAAAGAAATATTAAGATAATCTATTCTACAGTACATTTACTTTTTTCTCATAATCAAACCTAATATTACTATTATTGTATCTATTTACAATGACTTACAGTGCATGATAATAATAATAATATAATACAAAAATAACAATTATTATTATGTAAAAGAATGTCATCTATATAACACATTACCAATGTTTTACCTTTTGTTAAAGCAATTTTTTAATGTTTTTTTCATTACTAGTTCTGTCAGCTTTGGACCTATTATAGTGTCCATTGAGATTCCATTTTTTTTTAAAGCAATTTTTAAAAATTCTATTAAATCTTTTTTAAATTTTCTGATTCCAATGTAATTTATATTTTTTAAAATTTAAATCTAAGCTTAATATTTTATAATTTCCTTTATTTTTAAACAGTTTACTATATTAACTACTTTTTCTGCATTTTTATTGAATATATAAAATTATTTACTAAAAATATATTTGAAACAAGAATTAAGATTGAATTTTAAAAGTACACTAGAGGGCTACATTTTTTTCTCTCCTTGCATGTTTTTGAATTGAAATTTGAAAAAATTGTAGGCCTATAAATTTCCACTGTCGTCCATCCATCTGTCTGTCTTTCCTTAATCTTGAGAACAAGTTAGATAGATGAAAGACAAGACCAGATATGTAAACCATAGGGACAGGAGGCCCCAATTAATTATATACAAGCTTCTGGTGCAAACTGGAAGTCATGTTATTTTAATTAAAACATTTTCCTTTGAAATGTGTTAGATAAATGATTGGCACAACTCTATTGTTAAAGAAAAAGTTTGATGTGTAGGGGCCAGCCACTAATTTGAGGTGGAAAGCATTTATTTTAAATTAAATAAATTAAAAGTAAGATTAAAAATTGCAGCCCAGCATTATGACAATGTATAAATAATTGCTTGCTAGTTTTAATTTTGTTTATCTTTTTCTGTAATTAATTGACACTGGCATTCCATTTTCAACAATCTACACCTATGTTAACTGAGTTGAAAATATGAGCATTCTTTAAACACTGTTAAAGAATGTGCATTGATTAATTCAGTTGAATAACTGTAGCTAGTTTATCTTTACTAATGTGAAAGTTATTTAATAATCACTTCTGTTAATCTTACTTTACACTTTATTGTTAAATTTAAATAATCTAACATACTTTGAGGACTTCCTATCTTTCTTATTGCCATTTTTGCAGAGTCAAAATTAATTTTTTTCTTTTTGTTAGATCATTCACTTTGTGTTAGTCCTCTTGTATTGCTTGTTCAAAAATATAATATGAAAATTTTCACAATCAAAGCAGAATCCATGGATTTACGGGATAAGAATATTCCCAGAGTTAAAATTGTAATCAAGGGTATGATTATAAAATAGATTATGATTTCTATATTTAGGAAACAAGATATCAGAGGTAAATTGAATATTAATTATAAAGATCAAGTAGGGTATCTAGACCAGTGAATGACAATTTAAAAATATAGTTCAGGATAATTTTCCAAAAGTATGGATGCTATTTTTTCGAAATTAATGATATGTAACTTGGAATGTATGCTTAAAGTATATTGCTTTATGGAAAAATAATGTCTCTGAAAATTAAATATGATCTTATGAAAGCAGAAAAAAATTCAGTAAAGGACACCACCCAATCAACCACTGGTAGGGGGAAGCCAAAGATGGTCTTTTATTGCTGTGAAATGTCTAAAACTTGCTCTTGTTCATTCACTCACATGATTTTGGTCATAATTTGACACATTAACTTACAATTCCAGTGAATAATGATGGTAGTCATTCACTAGTAACTGATCATTTACTAGTTAAGTCATCCTATAATAGAATATGATATAGAATAGATTATTTAGAGATTTCTTTCACAGATGATGAATAGTACAAAGTTAAGAATCTATAACCTTAAACCTGAAACATCATTAATATATAGTAATGAAGTGTGAAATAGTAGAGAATGCTGGTAATTTCAGACAGCACAGATGAAATTTATAAGATTACTTCTGTAATATATATTGGATTAGGTATCTCCAAACTTTTTGACTTTTTATTGACCCTCTTTTTTGTTTTGTTTCTAATGCAGTTAATAATAATAATATTAATAAATAAATAAATTTGGTGATAAGCCAGTATTAATTAATTTACATGCTGTTTTTATATAAAACATCTATCTACTTGAAAATTTCCATCATCTTGATCATAAGCATAACTAATTGGATTAATAATTTTTAATGTGCAATTTTCAATCAATTCTTGACTAATTTTTTATCTTTAGAAATGCTTTATCAACCTTTGGGGATCAATATCAACCACTTTGGGATCCCTGGAATAGACAATCAGAAAAGTTTAGCAATATGGGACAAACTGGGAGTAGGACATACAGTGAATGAGATGCAGGATTATCAGAGGAAATGACTGCGATATATCAATAGGGTGAAAAATGGTAGGATACCCAAATTGATTTTTACTTACAGACTAAAAGGTAAATGGGATGGAGGATAACCAAGAACTAGATGGAGTAATTAGAGACATTTTCAAAACTGAGTGATTCAGGACAGACAAGGATTCATTTATGATGATGATGATTTAACACTTTCCTCTTATGAAACATTCCTCTTAACACCTTACTTTTATTACCTATCGTACCTACCCATTATTATTACTTAGAACTGTTAAATTAATTTAAAATGTTTTGTCCTTACATTTACATTTAAAAGACTTTACAATTAAAATTAAAGTAACAATAAATGCTATTTTTGAAAGTATATTTGTTGATTTATAATTTAAATACTGTTTATCAATTTGTAATATGTTTGTAAATAGATGTTCCATTTTTCAAACATTTGTACATAAGTTATGTGAGGTTGCTGAAAGGGAAAGAGTGGGAAAAGAGGAAAAATTTTTGAATTTAAGTCAAGATGAATAAGGGATGATATATATGGGAGTGGTAGACAAAACACTGAGGCAAGACACCTTTACAAATGAAACCTGTTTATTTGGAAAAATTAGGGCTTACACTTTTTCTTATAAACTCTTCTTTTCAGAATGGAGTCATAAAAGTTCAAAGCTATAGTCAGATGCTAGTTCCAGTTTACTCCTTAACAATCCTTTAGCTCCAGAGCCAAACAAGTCATTTGAAACTTCAGACGATTGGATAGATAGTGGTTGATTGAAGAATTTGTAACAGTGAAAGCAGCAGATCAGAGACAATGTCTGAACAATGGTTGTAAAAGCATAAAACAAAAGAATTTACTTTGTGAGGTCCTGGACAGGATCTAAATCCCTCACCAAAAACACTTTTAAATATTTTAGTAATGAGGAAAGAATGTGTAAAGTAAATCCATCAAAAAGTATAACATAAACAATAAATGGAGAATTATTGTGAAAGCCTGGTGAATTCATGGTTAGAATTTAATAAATGTCATTTGGGAAAATTGAGCTTTGACTCAGTCACTTGTAAAATTAACCAAATCTTGACAAAACAGAGAAAAAGTACCTTTTTTTGGGGGGGACAAAGAAAAAGCTATTGCATTAAAGTCATTAAAATTCTTGATGTCGGAAAAGAAAACATTATAGATTAAGATATGAGCAAAAGTCTCAAAGTTTGATCAACATCATTTGGTTAGAGTTGAGGCAAAGTGTTGAATAATAGAGATTGACCTTTCTCATGCCCATCTGGTCATCAGTTTCACCTGGATACAGAACACAGAAGAGATAGGAGACTGGAAGAACCAATTAATTTGAGGATAAAGCCCCTTTATAAACTCTGGATTTCAAGGACACAGTCAATTCTCCTGAGCTGAGCTTATTATGTTTGAATCTGTTTGTTCTCTATGCGTGTGTCTTATTGTTTTTGCATCCACCCATCTTCAGTTTCATCTCCATTCCATCACGGTAACTTGTACCTTACTTCTGACCAGTCTGTATACATCCAGAGTTAGCTACCAAACTGTCCTGAACCATTGAATCACTGTCAAGATCACCAAAGACAGTTAATTAGAGACTAAATTTTTTCCCTTGAGTGTATGGTCTTAAATAAGTAGTACTCCACAGAATTAGCATAAGCATTAAGTGTTTTAAATAAATAAGTCAATTTTGTGAAGATGACTTGTCTCAATCTTGTCTGCCGTTCATACAACATTCTTTACCTCTCACTCCTTCTGACACAATTTCAGGTACAGTACTCTTCTTCCCTGTCAGCCTCTCTCACAATTTGTGAAGTTAGGAGAAGAAAATCTAACTTTGTCCTTGAAATTCGGGGTTTTTAAAGGATTTGTCTCTGAATTTCTCTTCCAATTGATCCCAATTTCCTCTCATTGCTTCTTTCCTTTGTTTCCAGGTGGAATTGGATCAGATCAGGTTGAAAGAAAGGTCACTGTTTGATATTTAACCTGACACCATATCTTGACTTTGATCAAGAGATGTTGATTACTCAAAACTTGTTCTTGTATTTTAAATTGTTGTTTTCAATCCTGACATTTAGGAATTTTAACTGCTAAACACATTTTTCTTTCACTAAAGGTATTCTATTTCTCCAATTCAGATTGTGTCATTCTATGATCATTAGAGTTGAAGTTCAAATTCTTCAGTCTGACATTGGTTAAAATTTTAATATGTACTTGAGTCTCACTCAGGATTTACACTGTTTACATTTGTGTCACATCATGCTTGCTTTATACATTTTCTTTTCTATAATAATTGTATTTTTAGCATGTTTAAAGAGGGGTGTTTGGACCCTTTCTCACAATATATACTGATGTTGGCCTAAGTTTGGTCAAAAATGTTCCTTGTAGATTAATAAACTTTAGCTTCCAGACGAAACAGTTTCATTTCTTACTAATTGACAATATGATGCCAGGATTCACTAAGATTTAAGTTATTTAATAAACTCAATGACTCAAACTGGGTATACATAAATAAGTGCTACATATAAAATCAATAATAATTTAAATTATATACAAATCTTACTTTAATTAATGTAAAATAAATTCCTATAATGGAGAGTTTAAAAAGTAAAGCAAAACATCATTTTGATTTTGATTATATCTTTAGTTTTGATTTTATCAACATAATGTCAGAAAGTAATAATGCTGTATGAGAGGTGTTCAAAAAGTATTGGATTTTTGGTCGGCAAAAATACATTTATTGATTTTGAGGTACAAAACCCTAATTCCCTTCAAAGTAGTCTCCTTGGTAATGTATACACTTCTCCCAGCACCCCTGCCATTGCTGGAAACACTGCTGGAAAGCATCTTTTGGAATGGCCATCAGCCGGTCTGTCGCATTCTTCATGATGTCTTCTCTTGACTAAAATTGGGTTCCTTTTAGCAGCATTTTCAGCTTGGGAAATAGCCAAAAGTCACATGGAGCCATGTCGGGAGAGTATGGAACATGACGAATTACAGGAATGTTGTGTTTGGCGACGAAAGTCCGAATCAGATGCGCAGAATGGGCGAGTGCATTATCATGATGGAGCTGCCAAGTTTTGGTTGACCACAAATCCGGTCGTTTGCATTGCACAGCATCACAAAGACGACGAAGGACCTCCTGGTAGTACTCCTTTGCGATAGTTTGGCCTTGTGGTGCGTACTCAAGATACACTACCCCATGGGAGTCGAAAAAACTGTCAACATGACCTTGACATTGCTGCGGACCTGCTGTGCTTTTTTTTGGCCTCGAGGATCATCCCCGAAAGCCTGCTGAATCTTGCAAATGGTTTCTGCTTGGGTATTGCCAAGCTTTTGGCAAAATTTTATGCAATATCACTGCTCACGTTGTTTAGTCATTTTCCAACTTAGTGGAATTCGACGAGTCCTCACTACACATCCTCACTCATAGGCCGATTTGCCAGCAACTGACTCTTCCTGCAAGCAGGAAAAACTTCAGGATTGTGCGTGACTGTTCCCTCCACAACTCCACCAAAAGAGCCTCCCATGCATCATTGGTTTACGCGGGAAAAATAAAGGTCCAATACTTTTTGAACACCCCTCGTACGTAAATAAAAAATAAAACATTGCAGTCACCTGATAGTGATGAAGTGAATTTTGAAAGAACTTTGAACTGAACAGCATTATGCTTACAATTTATTAGGATAACAAATATTGTATCATGTGTTGTGATTGTGATAGTAAAAGTTTTCTGAAATGATGTCATTATGTAAATAACAGGCAATTATCAAAAATTTATTAGCTTTTAAGATACAAATACAAGTAGGAATGTCTGATGCTTTCAGTTAAACTGTGGATTGAATATACAGAAAAAGAATGGGAAAGAACTAAAAGCAAGATAAGATTGTGTGTCCATGGTGGTTTTGGGAAAACTGTGATGGCATAAAAAATTCTGCATCACACAAAAACTTACATAGCCAAACGATCACCTTAAATACTCAGGCTATAAATCTGCTATTTTTAATAATTAATACTAAATAGCAATACTTAGTATTAATTATTAAAAATAGTGGATTTATAGCCCTAGTATTTAAGGCAATTGTTTTGGCTATATATATATATCATTATCACTAGGCTTTGGGTTGTTTAATATACTTACACAAAAGACTTTTTCATGTTTCTTAAAGATGTTTTAATTGACTTTACATAAAAGAGAAGCTGTTCAATGAGTTTATAATTATAATTTAAAATTGCAATATAACCCACTTCATCATATAATCTGCATGTCCTTTTCAATTTTTTTTTTTTATAAATTAATAACCTTCAAGTTACTCATACAAAGTTTTGGTAATTTGAATATTTTTAAGAATATAATTTTTCAGATCAAATAAAAAGTTTTTACTTTTAGCTATTATATTTAAATACTAGGGAGCTTTTCCCCACTTACTTCACTTGCTCATCCAATGGACTTTGTCCATTTGTTCAAAAGTTTTATGATTTATCAATTCCTGGTGTTGTTTCTATATTTTACCTTGGCCACTTACTTTTTTTGCTTGCCACATGAGCTTTGCACTCTTATTCCCAATATAGGTTATAATTAAAATTTAGTGATGATTCATCAGTTTCCAGTGTTGCCATTTTTTTTAATGTATTTTTTTATTTGTGACAGAAAAGTGTTGTAAACAACAGAATATAAAGGAAATGTGTAATATCATTGAGTATTTCTTGAAAAATATTACAATTTGGAAATTGTTTTAGTCATGAGAGAAAACAAAATCAAAAATTGATAAATTGTCACAAAATTTTTGAACAAGTGGCAAAGTTATAAACCGTAAGTGTAAAATCATAATCTGCTAAGAATCTTCAAAGCAATTGCAAAAAATTAAATCTGATTAAATATAATAATAGACAAATTAAACACTGACAGACAGCATTAAAATCTGTTTTTATAGAACAAGTACAGTGGTGCCTCGTATAACGTACTTAATCCGTTCCAGGTGCACGTCCATTAAGTGAAAAGTCCGTTATACGAAACACATTTTCCCATAGAAATACATGTTAAAACATATAATTCGTTCCGCAGCATAAAATAACCATACTGTACCATAACAAAAAAATGAAAATGGAGCAGTCACCAATTATGCAGGGTAGGAACACTTTCTTAGGGTTGCAATTATGAGATGGAGGAACACTTTCTTCACACATTCATACAGATACAGACTTTTTACACATTGCGGCGGGTCTTTTTTTTTTATTGTTTTTTAATCAGATTCAGATTCAGGAGAGGCTACCAGAACTTGCAGGGTCACCTCCTCTTGTTCCATCCTTTGTTTTTTCCCTGCTGGCTTCTTGAAAAACATGTCCAAGATGGTCTGTTTCTCCCTCTTCTTTAACACCTGTCGGAAATGACGGGCAAGGGTGTCATTGTAGAGATCATTGATACTGTTGGCCTCAGCTCTGTTTGGATAATGAGTGTTGGTAAACTCCTGAACCTCTCCCCATTCGACAAGAAAGTTTTTGTCAACTTTCACTCCTGATGATTTCTTGCTTTGTTTCAATTGAAATCACCTTTC
>NW_019384429.1:209096-227504 GCF_000671375.1 Centruroides sculpturatus | reverse complement strand
AAAATGCTCTTTATTTCTCAGATGTGATTTTCATTACTCCATTAGCATCTTGAGACTTCTTGATATATCTTTCTTAGCTAAGATTGTGTCTACTGTAGACCTTTTCAAGCCATACTGCCTAGCAACATCAGACATCTTGTGCCTACTTTCTACCTTGGCTATTATCTCTTACTAGGTTTCTACGGTGAGCAGTTCTTGACAGTTCTCTTTTTAGGCTCCATAATATTATCAGTTTCTTTTTTAAATAAAAAGTTCAGAAAAGCACTTACAAAAATTCAGAGAACAGAAATCAACTAGCCAACAAAAAATTATTTAAATGCAAAGCCCAGATGGAATTCGAAATTTGGTATTAAAATGTTAATGAATACTGTATTCGATGAAGCAGTTAAACTTTCACTTTTTGTAAATAAACCCCTATGCAAAATATAACAAGTGCTTGTCCAACAGTCTTGCGAAGACTATGAAAAATTATTTGTCAGAAAGGTAAAGAAAAAGCTGGAATTACAAGGAAGAGTTTCAAAATTCAGAGGGATATTAAACTATCTGATCGGTATCAGGTTGAGCATTGATGTTGACGTCTCCCACACTCTGAAAGGATTCCAATTGTTACCTGAAGACAAGGGAAAATCAATTGGTATTTGTTATTTTACATTGCTTCTTTTTATGTTTGTTCAGTAAAGTGTTCATTATCTAAACATGTGTTCGTTGTCCGATCATAAAAATCTTTCATGAAAGTTTTTGTTAACTGATCACCCATTGTACATATGAGTATAAACATGTTGTTTATAAATTGTTTGTTAAAACTGTAAATGTTGATGATGATAATTTATTTTAGAAATTAATTATATAGTCTTGTATTCATATCAACTAATTGTAAATTTAAAGGATTCATGAACTTTTTGTAATTAGATTGAAAGAGCTTTGGCTCAAAGCTTTGATAATCACACTTAAAAATACATTAAAATGCCAGTTGCCAAAATCTTATTGTTTATGTAATTTTGGAATGATGTAACAGCTGTTAATGTAAGAGTCAACTAGGAAAAAACAAATCCTCTCTTTGATCACTCCAATAGAATATCTAGCTGGATATTTGTCAATTTGAATAGACTACAACTAAATAAATAATTATTAAATTGATGAGTCATCATTCACCATATATATAGTATGTCTAGAAATTAAGTTCTGATTGCATATCCTAATCACACAGGCACTGGTGGTTTGCTATTGTCAACAAGAACAAACAGACAACAGCTGACAAATGTAAGTTTTTGTTCTTTGGTTTGAAGTTTGTCATCATGCATTGAGGTGTCTGCTAAAGTTGAACTTTCCACTAATTATGAGATATGCTCAATTATTAAAATTTTTAAGTACCAAAATAATTTTGGTATTTAAAAATTTTTCAATATGCTAGCTGCTGAAATTCATTGCTAGATTTGTGATATGTATGGACCTGACCTGAGTGATGGAACGGTCTGGTTTTAAAGAAATGCAGATAGAATGTGCACGATAAAAATGGAAGAGGTTACTAGTCATTTGGACCCATTTATGCAAAACATTACCAACCGTCAATGTACTGTACCTAAACTGAATAAACCACAATTAAAGTTTTTTTTATTTTTAAACAAAGTATAGACTGTGGGATTAGTCTTTAGCTTTTTAAATACATTATTAGAAGCTGTGCAGTTTGGTTATTCCTGTAAAATGAAGATTGAACAAATTTCTTATTCAAACTTTGTGATATTGTAGATCTTCATGGACAATATCATATAACTTATCAAGGTAAATGCCTAAATATCTCACAGAAGAATTCACGAAACAACAGATGACAGCTGCACTCATATTCTTGGACCAGTATGATAAAAATGGTGAAGAACTATTAGACCACATTATGGCAGGCAATGAAACTTGAATTGCAAACTCAACACCAGAGATTAATCATCAATCAGTGAATAGAAGCATACTTACTTGTAAAAGACAGAGAAAGTGAAGCTGGAATCTTTCAAGAAGCTTATATGAAAAATTTTTTAGGATAGGAAGGGTGCTTTATTCATTGAGTTCCTGCCTTATGGTGCAACAGTGAACAACAAAAGTTATTGTAATATCTGAAAAAATTATGACAGGCTATTCAAAACAAAAGACATTGTCTACTGAGCTCTAAAATGATTTTGTTTCACAATAATGCACTGCATATTCAGCCTATAGCATACATGAATTACTGAAGAAATTTAAGTGGAAAATCTTTGAACACTTACCACAGTCCTAATCTATCACCTACTGACTTCCATTTGCTTTTGCATTTGAAGAAGTTTTTGGGAGAACAACATTTTAACAATGATGAAGAGCTGCAGACAACTATTGAATATGGGGGTCTTAAATTGGCAAGAAAATTCTTTGATGAGTGCAAATTCTTATTTGTCACTATGACAAATGTCTGAAGCTAAAAGGTGAATATGTTGAAAAATAACTGTAACTATGTATTTTTGTAAGACAATAAATGTAAGTTTCTGTTCCTTTCTAGCCAGTCAGAATTTAATTTCTGGACATGCCTTCTATATTCAAACAGTTTCTTTTGATTTCCTGAAGTTAAGAAACATTTCTAAAGAGAATGATTCACTCAGTTTCTCAATTAAATAATGAAATTATAAATGTTCTTTTGGCATTCAAAAAAATTTCTGAAACAATATTTCAAAGTTAGAATAGAACAATGGAATTTGTTATTTTATTAGGAAGAGAATATTTTGAAAGTTAGTAAAGGTAAGTTAGTAGATTATTTGTTAGAGAAGTATTTTCATTATTTTTGGAATGTTCTTCATGTTATATATTATCAGTTTAAAAGTTACATTTTATCATTGGTGTAAGTTTTTTAAATTTTGATAGATTAGATTATATTTTAGGAAATATTTATGAAATAAAAATAATTAAATTCATTATTGGAATTTTAATCATATGTACTGGTTATATTTGATAATATTGTGAAGTTGATAGAAATAAAAAAAAAACACTGTTATTTTTAATATTACCAAAGAGTTTAATGTTTTTTGCCTAACTTTTGGCTGTCTTTAGCATCAAATGGAATATTTTTTAAATGGAATAGAACACAAATCAAATGCAACTAACATTTGATTTTTAAGTTTTTCTTGAGGAGATCAGTAATCCAAAAACATTAGAAATTAAAGTGGTTAATGCAATTATTAAGGTTTTTTGAAGTGTCTTTAGGATAGAACACTTTAACAATTCAAATTTGCACAACCTTGAATTGTAAAATCATTACAAATTAAAATTTTTTTTAAATATATTCAAAGATAAATTAAGAATATTTAGATATGGTATATTTTAAATATTAAATAATAATGTAAACACAATAATAATTTTTAAATATTTAAAAGCAATATAAATGTATACTTAGAACATAAACTACTAGAAAGATTTTTAATTTACAAAAATTAAAATTGTTACAACTTAAAAAAAGAGTTCTGCTTCATTTAAAAACAATTTGATGTTGAAAAGGGCCAAAAACTAAGTCAAAAACATTCTATTTCATATAAACTCTTTGGTAATCTTAAAAAATAGCAATGATTTTAGTTTTTTTATTAGAATATGGTGCCAAGATTTGTTGGTTTTTCCAAAATTGATAAATATCATTTATTTTTGATTAGGAATATTTCAATATTTTCTAAAAATTGAAATGTTATATATATATATATATATATATATATATATTTCTAAAAGAAAAATAAAACCTCTCTTTCAGGCTATGATTGCATCAGTGCAAGTAGGAGAAGATCAAAATAATGTTGAACGACAACGGATTTCTCAAGAAGAAGAACTGTATAGACAAGATGTGACAAAATTAGAAAAGGATTTATCGTAAGTTATAACTTGTATTCATTACAACTCAGTTTACATATTTTCTTTATAGATTTGAAATTAGAGCAAAGAGTTGTAATAAGAAGTTGTGTTTGTTTCCAAAATCACTATTGAATCATGATAAACTATAAACTAGATGAAAATATTTTTAAATGAAACAATTTTTTTTTCCAACAATTTTTTTTTGTAAATAGTCTGAACTTCTAATTGGAAGAAGTCTTTTTTTGTAAATAGTCTGAACTTCTAATTGGAATTTTGAGTTCACCATGAAAAAAAATTTTTTTTTAGTATAATTGTAATTTTTATTGGCATAGAAGGCTTTCGCCTGTTACAAGGGCATTTTATTTTAAAGAAACGCATATTGACATCTCATATAATAATATTTTAACAACATTAATATTTTCTATTTACTAATCTATAAAATTATATTAATAATTTGTCACAATTATCATTTAATTAGTTGTTTAACATAGTTATATAACATATAAATCATGTTAACATTAGCTCTATCAAATGTCTTATACACTTCCAACTCACTAGTACATTTAGCCAGCAGCCCAATCTGGAGTCTTTGTAGTTTATCCTTTTTGTTACAATATTCATATATAATATGAATTTTAGATAAATTTTTGGTACAATTTGGACATTTAGATTGAATGTAATCTATATATTTATCATTTATAATTACAGTAGAGCATCGATTATCAGACCCCTGATTAACCGTCACATCGATTAACCGACTGTTCTAGTCGGCAGATTTCAAATGTCCGCTAGTGATGTGGCGCTACAATATTTGGCTATGTCTTGGCTACTTTAATATTATTTTTGTTAAATTTTTGCGTGTTTTAGCTGGCAACACGACTCAACCATTGAAGGGAGGCCAGTATTTAAATACTGGCCTCCCTTCAATGGTTGAGCCAGTATTTAAATACTGGCCTCCCTTTAATTTTCTAATTATTATGTTTAATTTTCTAATTAGTTTAATTTTCTAATTATGAATGGTTTTGTTTTGTGAGCAATAAAATAATTTTTAACAATACAATAGCGACGATTATNATCCTGCACTGAGGTGATGTACTGTACGTAATAAACAAGGAAGCAACCGAATCCCAATGGGAGCTCTGTACTTCGGATATACTGATAATATATTCTAATAATACTAATATATTATAAAAATAGCAGACTGTCATTGGCAACGGCAAAAGAATGGAAACATCATTCACACTTGTTCGTAGAAAGACCATTGGTCGCCTCACGTAACTGCCGAACGGAAAGTCCGTTATCCACAGTGTACGTTATACGAGGGACCACTGTACTTTGATACAAAACCATTGTCATCAGGCTAATGAAAATCACAAATTTGGAACAGAATGTCACTATATGCAGTATAAAATTCTTAACATTTAAACATTTAACATTCACAGTAGAATTTGAGGCTTATGATTATGAAAAAGAATAAAAATTTGAAACAAAAGGCAAACGACAATAAAAGGGCAAATGGAACTCTCAAAACACATTCATGCCATGAGTCTATGGAGTGTTATAACATGGATGACTAGGGTAGTGTGGTTTTGTGGTAGTTTAAAAAGTGCAATCCAAAAGTTAGGAGGTTCAGGTGTGGGTAGATTCATGAGCACAAGGTGGAAGCGAGGGAAGCTGTCCAAATAAATAACACCCTACAATCGGCACAACATTTAGAGGGATGGTTTGGGTCTATAAAGGGTTGAAATTGGGCTCTATGACTTTTTTGGTCATATCTATATTTTATGATATCCTATTGGTGCACTGCTGAAAGACTCGTCAGCATTCTGGCTGTAGCATTAAAGTACCATGTGTTTTTTCTCATTGTTGGATGCAAAAGGAGTACAGCATAAACCCCAGATTTCTTTAGAAAGGAGAGCCTGACCCTATCATTTGCAGATAAGCATGTGTAAAGATGATTATGGAGAAAGAAGCAAGAGGAGGCCATGATTTTTAAAGATGCAACAGATATGTATAGAGAGGATACCAAGTATGGAGTTGGTGACCACATCCATGTTAACTGAATGTAGGACATTGTGCAGGAATAGAATGTAGGGCATTGTGCAGAAATAGCAAATTTTTAACATGATAAGAACATAGTAAAACTTAGTAGATGAATATCCTGACTTGCTATACTTCTATTGACACTTCTAGTACTAAGGGGATGAAGACTCGGGACGAGGTTTTTATTAATTTATCACAGCTTCAAATTCTTAGGTCATTCTACACATGCAAGCAAAACATCTTTGCATTTTTGCAAATAATTTTTGCCAACTATGTATTTGCATTTTTTACCAGATGCTTACTGTCTTGTATTTAAAAACATAAGTATTTTATCTGGATCATTTCAATCGTACTTTCAATTGTATATTGTCAGGCGTAAAGATGAATAGTAATAGGAAAAGCAAAGCTTTTGAATTGAATTCCAGATTGAAATTCCAAAATCACACAGGAGCACAATATAAGTTTTAATCCATTCCCACGTGAAAATAGATGATTATTCAGAAATCAGAATTCAGAGAAACTTGTAAGTATAATTGATGGAGAGTGTTTAAAGTCACACCTCGTCCTATATGTGAGTAAATATGGTATATACAGTATTTACAACTCAGCCAATTGCCAAGCTTCTGGACAGAAAATAGACTTTTGCCCCTTTAGACTTATGGGTACAGGGTAACATGTTTGTTATTTGGAATTGGTATTCTCTGTAAAATACCCAAAGTGTAAGAGTAGAAACAGTTATACAGTATTTACATTACAGACACTTGTCAAGCTGCTAAACAAGAGAAAGCATATGTCCACTACAACCTGTGGGTACAGAAAACTCGGTATGAATATTATACCGAGTTGGCAATTGCCAACTTCCAGGCATAGAAGTTTACATATGCCCACCACACCTTGTGGGATCAGAGTAACCACTATTTACAGTTTTTACATTGTAGACACATACTCAGCACCACAATTGACCATAACAGTTATTGTTGTTGTGTCACCATAAAGTCATTATCCAGTGCCTTTATCATGTCCAGGAAGTTTATCAAGTTATTAAATATTTCTTTATTAGTGATTAGTTTATCCATTTCACAGGTCTTGTAGAAGCACAGTCCTTATCAAGGCTTTCCTTTAGTCAGTGAATTTGTTGCAATCAAATATGTAATGTTCAGCATCTTCGATGTAGGTGTTATTGCAAGCACAAAACAGTGCATCTGACTTGCTACAGCCTCATAAGCATTATGTAATTTGAGTTCAATGATCTCATGCATTGATTGAAATAAAAAGGCTTTTCTAATGACAGCATAAATGGCAGAGTTGATTTAACATGAAGATTAAAAATGTTGCCAGAATAACATGGGAAATAGCATTAAATCTGTGATAGAGTAATATATTTTTTGAAGAAAAAATGAGTTCTGTAATGAATGACCAAAACCACTCCAGCAATATTTCCAGATGTCTAGTTGCTATATTCATCATTGTCTGAATAACAGCAATGTGTGCTAATAAAATTCAACAAAAATTATCTAAATATTTTTATATTTTGTAAATTTATTATGAATTTAATAGATCAATATGAAACATTTTCTAATTTAAAATGTTCTTCATTTATATTAAAAGATTATAAAATGATATTTGCCTATTATTTTATACTTGCTGTATTTTTGTGGATTGTCCAGCATGTCAGTCTGTCCAGGTAGACCGTGAAAGCAGATATTTCCATATGATAAAACCAGCATGCTGGCTTAAGTGAGATTATGCATCCCTCTCCGGAGGGCACATGAAAAAAATGAATGAGTTACATCACATATTGTCTCAGAAACTAGTTTTTATTCTAAAATTGTGAAACTCAGCATTACATAAAAAACTACATTTATGTTTAATTTATGCATTTTATCTTCTTTCTAACAATGTAAAATACTTGTGGAATGCATGTTTTATGTTTATTTTTTTAATTTGATCTAAAACTACAAAAATAAACATATCAAGTTTCAGAAATTCACTGTAAATTATCTCAACTTACACTGATTAACATCCACTTTTTGTGAAATTTGAAAGAAAGGCATTATCTTTCAAGGTCAGTATAGATTGTCAATGTAGCCCATGTTGACTAACTATTACTACTAATGTCAATAAGCCACTAATTATTTTATTGCCCTGTAAACAAAAACTTTCTTCTGGTTCTCAGTCAGTCAAATTACAATGTTATTATTTTATTTCACTCGGCAGAATGTTTTCTTTAACATTTATTTAACAATTAGTTGTGTTAGATCTGATTAATTTTATTTTTTTTAGTTGAAGTTTAACCAGCATGATGATCTTCCTAGTTATCAATATATGCAGCGTTCTGGTCAATTTGTGAAAATACAGTATTATTACTATAAATTTCTTATTATATGAAACAAAGAACTTAATTGATTTTTTATGATTATGTAAAAAATAATGAAGTTATTAGAGTTTTAAAATTGCAAAGTTTAAATTATTGTACTATTTTTGAAATTTATTTTTCTATAAAATATTATGGTAAAATAATACTTCAAAAAATAGAAAATCTATAGAAAAATATTTTACGTATGAAATACTAACTTTTTATTCAGATGTATTAAAAATATTTTGTGTAAAACATCACAGTAATATCATCTCAAAACACTTTTTGCAGACATAGCAGCTTATGTGAAAATTTTAGTTTATCAAGAATGAGAGTAGCTGATAGTTGAAAACATGCATAATGAGGGAAGATCAATATGTAAAGTGAAATATTTTTTAATAAGACAATTGTAGGGGGCAGAGAAAAAGTGAAAGACACAAATGATTGTGTACTGTCTACTTTATTTTTCAACATGAGGCACTTGTCCCAGCATTGGATCAGTTTCATAATCCCTCTCTCATAAAACTGTGTAGACATGCCATCATTTCCTTTTTCACTTCCTTATTATTGGAAAACTTCTTTCTTACTAGGGCTTTCTTCGGAAGGCCAAAAAGATGGAAGTCAGATGGCACTAGGTCAGGGCTTTAGGATGTTGAAGAACCTCCCAGTCAAAAGATGCACTTTGTTCTGTGACCATTTCTGCAACATGACAGATGTTATTATGAAGAAGAATAGTTTGTTTTCTTGGTGTCTTTTGAAGGAGAGCTCATTACAAACATTATTGTTTGTCAGAGTTCAGTCATCAATGCTGAAAAGTACTGTAAAAGAAATTCAGTATGGATAATGCTGTGCATGTCTCAGAATATTGTCAACATCATCTTTTTTGTGGATGACACCTTGAACTTCTTTCTATTGGATGGTTAGTGTTTTCAGGCCATGTTCTGATTCAGGTGTGTAATGATGGGTCCATGTTTCATCACTGGTGACAATATTGTCAAGAAAACTGTTCCTTTCTTTTTCTTAATGTTGAAAGTGATCCATGCAGCACGTCATCCTCACAGTCTTCTGTTCTTTGAACAGTTGTTTTAGAACCCAATGACGACTCAATTTTTTAACCAAAGTTTTCATGGACAATGTCACAAGCTATTCCATACTAGATGTTGAGGGATTCAGTCAACACATGTAAGCGAATGTGACACTCATCTCTGATGGCTGCATTGATCAGATAAATGGTTTTATCAGTGGCTGCACAGATAGGGCAGCCAGAACAATGCTGATTAGACAATTGTACAGCCTTGCTTAAACCTCTTGACCCATTCATACACATTTTTTCTTGCCTCACAATCTTTACCATACACCTTCATCATCTCCCAGTAAATGTTGATAGATTTTTAACCTTGTGCCCACAAAAACTGCACTACTAATTTTTTTTCTCTTCAAGAGTTGACACCATTGAGCACACATTATTTTGCAAAGTTGATTCTGTAACATTATGTCATCCAATTGATGTGAATCTTTATCACTGGATGCTTCTAAGTATAACCTTTCTAATTCATCTATGCTGCATTTTACTGCTCTTTAGCAAACAATGTATAAAAAATGTTTTATTTATTGATTATCTCCTTGTATTTTGTTAAGTTTAAAAGCTTAAAAAAATTCCTGGAATACAAGTTCAATTTTTCCAGGATTTGATCAGAAATTTGCCAGGAATCAGATTCCCATACCAGAAAACCTACTGAGTATTATATATACGTGGTACGATCCAAAAGTTCAGGGACTGCAGTAATGTATGACAACAAAAGCATGTATTTAAAGTTACAGCGTGTGAAATGGATTCTATCAAACTACTCCTATGTGTTCAAGTTGATTTTGCCCATGCCACATGATTAAACCACGAGTGCTGTTGCTTTTTTTCGGAGATAGTTACCTTTGTTTGGCGACATAATAAAAATGGAGTTTCAAGAACAGCACTGCAACATTAAATTTTGTCAGCGTTTAGGTAAAACATCTATGAAGACTAAAATTGCTAAGAAAGGTGCACGGTGATTCTATCATGGTGAAATCAAAGGTTTAAAGAGGGCCGAGAATCCATCGCAGATGATGAATGCTCTGGCTGACCTTCGACTTCACGGAACGAGGAAAATGTTGAGTTGGTCTCTCAATTATCTAGACATTTTACGTCGTTTGAGGGAATCCATTCGTCGTAAACGGCCGCAGATCTGGTGAAGTGGAGACTGGTACCTTCTGCATGACAATGCACCTGCACATCGGTCCCAAATGGTCACACAGTTTCTCGCCAAATCTCAAATTAATGTGCTTTCACACCCCGCCTATTCACTGGTTTTAGCTCTGTGTGATTTTTATTTGTTTCCATCAATGAAAAAGCATTTGCAGGGACGCCGTTTTGTGTCATCAGATGAGGTGAGAGCAGCATCGCAGGAGGCCTTACGGGAGGTTTCAAAAAATGGCTTCCAGCAGTGCTTCCAGAAGTTATATGAGCGCTGGCAAAACTGTATCATTGCCCAAGGTGATTACTTTGAAGGTGGTTGTGCATCGGCAATATAAACTTTTTAAGGTAAGGAATTTTAAGCCAAGTCCCCGAACTTTTGGATCGTACTATGTATATAGAATACCTAGTATTTAAATTAAATCTAAACAAAACTCAATGCTAAATTTATGCAAATATATCACATTAATCTTAAAATGCTTTGCAGATATTTTTTAACATATCACAAACGTTTTTGGTCCATCCTAGGACCTTTTTCAGGTGGAGTTCTACTAGAGAAAACCCCTTTCTGGTGTGATTCCATTTCCAATGTGTTTGAATTTTCATTTTAAATTTCTAATGATGTGTGCCTGCATTGGCTGTTCAACACCAATTCATACATATCCTGCTATACCCTTGAGTTGTTTTTTGTCATTGAAATTGATTGAAAGGCCTGGAATTTTGCTTAAAAAATTTCTAATGCTCAAAATTCCTAAGTTAGTGTATATGATGAGTTTGCCATATCATGGTCGCTTGTTGTAATTTGGGTGTAATGCCATTTTCACTGGCATGTATAGCTAAGGCAGTAGTGTTTTTCTTCTTTTTAATATCAATTTTATGCTCATGGAGGCGTAGTTTGAGTGATCTTCTTGTAGATCTGATAAATACAAATTTATGCAATTGATAAATACCAACTGTCTTTTGGTATTAATTTAATTTAATTCAAACAAGAATAGGCATACAATTACTTTCAGCATTTCAGAAATGTTGAAAGTAATTCCTTTACTTATCCACTTAAATTTTATTCTTACCAGGCTGCAAGTTTAAAGCTGCAGACCTATAAATTCCCACTATGTCTGTGTGTCTGCCTCCTGTCCTTTTTTAATCTTGAGAATGAAGCTAAACAGATGAAAGTAGAGACCAGATATCGAAAGCTGAGGAGCTGGAGACCTTGATTAACTATATACAAACTTCAGTTTGGACTGGAGGTCAGGTTATTTCAATTCAAAAATTTTCTTCAGATCAGAGTTAGATGATTGGCATTGCTCTCTTGTTAACAGTAAAAGCATAATTTACAGGGACAAGACACTATTAAAATCAAAAACACTGTGCATCAAGATCTAAAAAATTGAAATCCTGCATTATGACAATGTCTTAGCAAGTAATTGCTCATTCTAAATATGTTCTATTCTGTCTGAAGATAGCATTTCTGAAATGTTGAAAATGTATATATTCTTGTTTGAATTAAACCGAATTAATGCCAAAAGACAGTGTATATTTACACTTCTCAAAAGTGAAATCACAATACCACAAACAAATGCACATTGCAAGACTATTAGAGATGACATAGATATGCAAATGATTAAAAGAACAAAGATATGTAACAGACACCTGTTTATTCAGTAACAAATATGGTTCCCACAGGCAGCTGTACAGGTTGCTATATGGCAGGGCATATACTATTAGTAAGGTGATTTTTCAATCAAACTGGACAAATTTAATACAGTAGTAGGTAAAATTTCCACCAATTTCAAAATTAGTCCAGCAGTCATCAAAATAATCATCTTTCTAACATTTTTAACCTACTCCAAAGGACTTGTCAGGAAATTTTAGCATAACAGAATGTTCAGATCAAATACTATTGTATTTGATATTACAGTAGAGTGTCGATTATCCAAAACGTCAATTATCCAAAAGAATTCCAGTCGGCAAATTTAAATTTTCGCCAGTGCTGTGGCGCTGCAATCTTTGGCTATATCTTGAGTTAGTCAAATATTTTACGTTTTTGTTACTAAATTAACTTCTGAAGTATAATTTTTTATTGTTTTTATATTTTTCAATATATTTATTTTTGTATAAAATAAAGAAATAATTTTTAATGATACAATAGTCACGATTATTATTTTAAAAAGTTTACGTTAGACTTAACATCGACGAAAATTCAACACGAAGCGACATGCAATGGAGAAAAATTTCAACATGGGATAGGTTAATATATTTTTTTGTACATAATTGGTTATCCGAAATATCGATTTTCCGAACAACCCCGGTCCCCAATTGATTCGGATAATCGACGCTCTACTGTATATATAAAATTATGATGTCTTAGTTTTTGTTGTTTTCAAATAATTTATTTCTAAATAAAGATTTTAATTGGTTTTCACTGAAATAAAGGCATAAAAATAAATGCTCTTTATCAGTTTGAATCAGTGTTTTCAACTGCTATGACATGAACTACAGAAAATTTCAAAAATTCACTTAAAAATACTAATTTTTTTTGTCTTCTGTGTATTGTTATTTGTATATTTTTTAGCCCTGGAGTGGATGTGTGAATTGGACATAGGTTGCATGGCATCTTACAGACAGCAGTTTTTTTCTAAAATTATGAAATTACAGGCATTGCATGAGAAACTACAATAATATCTTCAATTTCTGCACTGTGTCTTCTTTCTAACAATGTATAAAATACTCACGGATTAAAGAAATTGTGTTTTTAACGTTTTAAAATAATGTAATTTGATCCAAAAATACAGAAAAATAAACACACACAATTCCACTTGCTATGAATTACCTCAAGTTTCATAGATGTCATCAGGTTTGTTCATAATCGAAGATTTATAGGTTATCTTTCAAGGTCAGGGTAGTAAAACTTTATTATCCTCTTAGGAGGGTGCCAGGCAAGTGGGATGTCACACCCACTTCTAAAGTAAACAAACCACAAAGTGTTTTATTACCCCATTATAAAATGCTCTTTCCTGGGTTGGAAGTCAGTCAGATTACAATGCTATTGTTACTGTTGTGTAATAAACAAAAAATTTCTCTTGGAATTAAGTACCTGTCATTTTATATAGTTCATGTTTTTAAAAAAAAGGAAGAAGCTATGCAATGAAGCTTAGAATATTCTTACATAAATTTAAAGAGTCAGTACAACAAAGCAAGATTGACTAGAGAGAACCTTGTAATTACAAGATGTGTAGAAAATGACTTAAAGGTACACAACAAAGAATATTCAGTTCATTTTGGGACTTAGAAACATTTAAGAAACAAAATATCTATTTATTTTCAACAATAAAGATAATTTAAAAGGAAATAAATTATAAGAATAAAAACAAAGTTCAAGAATCACAATAATATATTAATTCAAAGTAAATAGAATTGATATTCAAATATGAGGTTTGTATACCTCAAGTATGTGAAACCTTCGGCAAAGCAAACTTTAGAAGGAAGGCGAACACAGAAAAGATGACTGAAAAACAAAGTTTTGGCGGATTTAGTGAGATCAGTCCATCGTATCCGCATACCAAAATATGTTAGCCATTATACAGACAGAATTCTGAACAGACTTTATTTAAACTGTGACTTGAATGTAGCATGTCTTTACAAAGATCATTACACCAAATGGTTGTGTGATAAAATATTGAACCTGTGAAAGAAGACTGTTACAGAATGATATTTAACTCTGAAAGTAAGAGTTCAAATTGCAAATTGCTAAGGAGTGACTTTTGTCACACATGCAATTTACTGAATATTGTAAAAGTACAATAAAAGGTGTGGCTGCAGTTAGAAGTTTGCAAACCAAATACAGACAGAAGCTACGCAACAAGAGATAAAGAATAATTAAGAAAATAAAACAAATATCATTTGTTCTGATCTACAAAAGTGTTACCAACACTGTCATTGACTGTTGGTCTAGCTTTTTATCTTCGACAACTGTTGACTTAAAATGTCAGTATCCACAATTGTGTTACTGGAAAGGTTGCATGTTCGTTGACTGAACCTGTTGTAAAAGAGGAAGCATAGAAATACCAAGTGTACTTTTAAATACACGATGACTAGATTGTCTTTATCATGTTATCTTCTTGTCTTTACAGATAGACAGTTGATGGTGGACAAAATAAAAACTGGATTGTAATCGCATTGTAGTTGCAACTAGAATGAGAAAAAGTATATAAGACAACAGAGAATAGACTTTTTATATGAGGTCACACCTTTATGGAGTCAGATACAAACTTCTATTGAGAAACAAACAAAAATAAGTTATTTAAGCAAGTATTTTGTCCAGAGGAATGGTTTGATATGGTGCAAAAGTCAAATATCCTTTTTAAATTGTGATGATGAATGAATAAGTTTTTTACATTTGAGGATGTGACTGTAGAATAAAATAAACGTCACTATGGACAAACAACCAATCGGATTCAGCCAGGTATGATGCTTTTAGTTTGATTCCCAACACCAAAGTTTCATATTCGTTAAACTTACTCTAATTGGTCTGTTTAAAGAAGTGAGCATTGGAAAAAGGGAAGTTTGCAAGAATCAGCTACTAATAACTAAGAAACCTAAAACAAAACTATAATGTTCCAGTAAAGCTAAATGAGGAAGATATAGGATTTAAACTTCTGCGTTATATTTCATCTATTAATTGACAATTTTATCTTGATATTATTGGGGATATACTTAGTGAAATGGAAGAAGAAAATGTGGATCCTGAAGAAGACACAAATGAATACAGGTGGTTAAGATGAGATAGACGTACAAGCCATACATCATCTTTGTCTTTGCTTTTTCCCATGCTTATATGATGTCAGCATTCCCATCTTTAATCTGTCTTCTCCACTTTTCTCTATCCAGGGCATCCTCTCTCCTCCCAAATCCTCTGCCACCTTGTCTCTCCATCTCAGCTTCGATCTTCCTTTCTTCCTCCTCCCTGTCACTCCCAACTTCTCAATCCTCTTTCCAACACAGTTTTCACTTCTTTTTTCTACATGTTCTAATCATCTTAATTTACTTTCCTGCATTTTATTTCTTATAGGACTCACCTTAACTGTTCCTCTTATGCAATCATTCCTAATTCTTGTCCTTCTTCACATCACACATCCATCTCAGCATTCTCATCTCTGCTGTCTCTATCTTCTTTTCCTGGGTTCTTGTAATTGCCCACGTCTCAGCACTGTGCTGTACATCATCGCAGGTCATACCACTGTTCTGTATAATCTTATTTTCATTTTGCAACTTATTTTCTTATTACACAGCACCCCACTCGTCTTTCTCCAGTTCAGCCATCCACTCTGAACAAGACAAAGATGCTTTTTAAAATTATTCTCATGCCACATATTTAAAATTACTTTAAAAAGAGTATATTATTGTATTGTCATGAAATTTTCTTTGACTTAGGTCCCTTATTTTCCCGATTTCTTCACTTGATAGTTAATTAATGCTATTTTTTTTTTAATTATAAAATTCATTATTAATATTTATTTTAAATAAATATAAATCGTTTTCAGTTATTGCTTGCACCTACCCCATATATAATTGGCATTCCCGCAAGTTTTTTGATGTTTAAACGTAACTTTAAACTTCCCGATGATGTTTGGCTAGTAGATTTGGATTCTAATAAGGTAAAATAATTTTGCCCTATTTAGAGGTTTTATAAATTTCATTTTAATATTTGTAATTTTTATAATAAAACTTCATTAATAAACTCTTCCAGATTGTTAAGCCAACTGGTATAGAAGACTTGCCTCCGTTACCCGAACCAGAAGCCACAATTCTTCAGAATCATTTGAAACAAGTAAAGTTTTAATTATTTCGATTTGAAATTCAAAAATGCGAAATGCATTGATTTAATATAATTCTGAGAAACGTTTACTTTCAATCCGTAAATTTCAGGCGTTAGCGTCGATGAGTATGAGCCCGCAGCCAATCAAAAATCTTGATAAAATTCAACCTGGAGCGGTAAATCGGCTTGTCGCCCAAGAGCCTCCGCCGCCACCGCTGACAACTGGATTTAATCCTCTAATTTATGGCAATGATGTGGATTCTGTTGATATAGCAACACGAATTGCTATGGTGCGATTTTTTAATTCTCCAAATTTGCTTGCAAATTTTACGGAACACACGCGGACACTTCGGCTTTATCCGAGACCAGTTGTTGCTTTTCAAATTAACAGTTTCCTTCAATCACGGCCAAAAGCGTCTTATTTTCTCAGTAAATTTGTACGAACACAGGTACGTCGGTAAATTTCGAACGGGTTTAACGTCTTTATAAACAACAATAAATTAATAAGAGAATTGTTTAAAAAATATGATATCGACAAATTTGAATTGCAAAAAATTAACAAACTAATATTTTTAAATGTAGGCTGTAGAATTTTTTGCAGAATGGTCTCTCTGTCCTACAAATTTATCATTTCAAAGAGTTCATACTGGTAAGAATTAAGATTCAATTATTTATTTATTTTATTTTCACATAATTGACGTATTTTTGAACTTTTAGGTGTATTCGATCCAACGCTCGTTGGAGACAAAGCAAAATGGTATACTAATCAGTTAGAACCATTGCGATTTAATGTTTGGAATGAAAACAGTTCACTTGGCAATGCCCTTACAACTGCTACTCAAAATGATGATTTAACTACAGGTAGACTAGATTTTTATGTAATTTAATGAATAATGTACAGTTTCTACTTTTATTACTGTAATAAATGAATTTGTCTCCAAAACTCGGGAAGAAAAGCAATAAAAATAGTAATATAACAGAAGGATCCATTCTGTCTTTTAAATTTTGAATTAATAAAATTTCCATTAATATGTCGGAATGTTTTATAATTTAAAATAAAGTTAAAACTGTTACATTAAGACAAAAAATTGAAACTTTCAAATTTTAGTAACATTTATAGAAGATAAACAGCATTGAAATCACATATTTCAATAAAAATTGCAAGTATTTTTAATGTATTACAGTCATCGTCATCAGGCAGTAAAATCAAATTTTTTAACATTATCATGTAATAAAGTCTAATGCATCATTATTATTTTTTATGAAGATTTGGTAATTCAGTCGAGTGCCTTTATACATTTAAATAAAGACTGTTGTATGTTCTGTTCTATTCTTAAGTTTAAAAATCGCATTCAGTTTTTTCTGCCCGATGACGACTGTAATATGATACATTGAAAGTACTTGCAATTTTTATTAAAATGTGCGATTTTAATGCCGTTTCAGTGTGGTTTCTCTTCTGTAACATTCCCGGTGTGAAGTGTAAATTATTTTTGTCTATAATGCATTTAGCAACTCTTCTTGAATTTTTTGAAATCTCTATTCTCAATTCTTCAATCTTTACTTTTTCATAAAAAGTGTTCTGTCATCGAGCATGACAGAATTTCAAGTGTTTAGATAATAAATTAAAAAAAATTTCTTATAGAATTGTAACATTTGATACAGTTTAAAATTTTAAAATTCGCACAGATAAATGAAAGCTTAGCGGCTGGAGATCCCGATTAACAATACACGAACTTCCAGCGTGGACCGGAAGTCACCTGATTTCGGTTGAAAATTTGTTCGAGAATGGGGTTAGATATATGACTAGCATTACTCGATTGTTATCAGGAGAAGTATGAGGTACAGGGGCAAGACGTCACTAAATCCGGATCAGATACAGAATTTAAATAAAAATTGCAGCCGACATCACGACGACATCGCAATAAAATAACTGCTCATTTAGTTTTATTTTAAAATTTAAGTCCAAGCAGTCTTTAAAAGTCGTAAACACTAACTGTCATTTATAATATATAGAAGATAATAGACAAAGAGAAGATAAAATAAATGTTTTCTTAATCCAAATGTAATATATTTGTAATCGTACGTTTCTTACTACAAAATAGCATTGAAATTGATTTT
>NW_019384429.1:195062-208797 GCF_000671375.1 Centruroides sculpturatus | reverse complement strand
TTAAAGAAACGCATATTGACATCTCATATAATAATATTTTAACAACATTAATATTTTCTATTTACTAATCTATAAAATTATATTAATAATTTGTCACAATTATCATTTAATTAGTTGTTTAACATAGTTATATAACATATAAATCATGTTAACATTAGCTCTATCAAATGTCTTATACACTTCCAACTCACTAGTACATTTAGCCAGCAGCCCAATCTGGAGTCTTTGTAGTTTATCCTTTTTGTTACAATATTCATATATAATATGAATTTTAGATAAATTTTTGGTACAATTTGGACATTTAGATTGAATGTAATCTATATATTTATCATTTATAATTACAGTAGAGCATCGATTATCAGACCCCTGATTAACCGTCACATCGATTAACCGACTGTTCTAGTCGGCAGATTTCAAATGTCCGCTAGTGATGTGGCGCTACAATATTTGGCTATGTCTTGGCTACTTTAATATTATTTTTGTTAAATTTTTGCGTGTTTTAGCTGGCAACACGACTCAACCATTGAAGGGAGGCCAGTATTTAAATACTGGCCTCCCTTCAATGGTTGAGCCAGTATTTAAATACTGGCCTCCCTTTAATTTTCTAATTATTATGTTTAATTTTCTAATTAGTTTAATTTTCTAATTATGAATGGTTTTGTTTTGTGAGCAATAAAATAATTTTTAACAATACAATAGCGACGATTATTATTTTAAAAAAATTTGTTAGGCTTAACATAGATGAAAATTCAATGCAAAGTTGGTTAATTTAATTAATTAATAGCGATATACTAATATACTAATTACATACTATTAATATACTATACTAATAATGTATTTTTTTTAATTCTTTTCAGTTATCCGACCAACCTGAGTCCCCAATTGAGTCGGATAATCGATGCTCTACTGTATTCCATTTTTATTTAACCTAATATATATAAAAAAACTTTTTAATGTTGAAAGCTATATTTGTCAATATATAGTTGTTATTTACCGGATAATTTAGAATTATTACATACCAGCTTATGTTTTCTTGTTTTCGTATATCTTCAATGTCTTGAATAATAGAGTATTCCATAACTCTATATATTATTTCTTTACTATACTGCTCCATATCATATGTATGGTCCATAAACAGTTTAATAGAAAATTCATATTTATTTACTATCTTCGATAACTGAATTATCCAACTTCGTCTTAAGTCGGTTTCTCTTGATTTGTGATATAGTAAGAACAGCAATTTTGTTGTCATATCTTCAGCCTTAATAATTTTGAGTAAAAACCTTAATATCTTTTTATTAGTATAGTATTTAATCTGAATCTATTTGTTTATAATCTTAAAGTGCTACCCGGGATATTAAATTCTAGCTGGAATATCTTACAGTGGGTTCTCCCATTGAGTTCATCACAATCAAATTAAAAAGTTGAAAATGTGTATGTAAATTCTTTATTTTTACCTTACAGAATAGACCAATTAAATTATTTATTGCAATTTTTGCTTTATTTAGTGAATTTTTAAAGTGTTTTTCAAACGAGAGATTAGGTGTGAATGTAACTCCTAAAAATTTAATTTCCTTCACTATCTTCACTTCTTCTTTATTAATAAAAAAAGACATGTGCTTTTTGGGTACGTTACTTCCATTTCTAAATATCATAATTGTTGATTTTTTTGAATTTATTTTAACTCTTAACTTTTCTAAATACTCACAAATTTGTTGGATTTTTCTATGGAGCGCAGCTGCTGTAGGAGCCATCAGCACAATGTCATCAGCATACGATATAGTATGTATAATCTGGTTTTCAATTTGAAACCCATCTTCATCTCTTTTAAAACAATCATTTAGATCAAATAGGTGGAAATTGAAAAGATATGGGGATAATGGATCACCTTGTAGTAGACCTCTGTAGGTAATGAATGGTGTCCAGATATTAGTATCCTGTTTAATAATTGTCTTATATTTTCCGAACAGCAACACTATCATATTTATCAAAAGTTTTTTGCCTCACATCTCTGATTTTACTCTGTAGGTCAGTAATGCTAATCATATCATATGCTTTTTCAAGATCCAAAAATAGGGCAAACACTTTGTCTTTTTTTAAACAACTGAATTTGAATTAATGACAGGAACACAAAGAGGGCTGTCTGAGTACCACCCCCTTCTACAAATGCAAATTGTGTATTATTTCTATAATTATTCGCAGCTGTCCAGTAATTAAATTTATTAGCTAGTATTATAGTAAATACTTTCCATAGACAAGACAGAAGGGCTATTGGTCTGTAATTGGTTGGTTCCTGTTTATTCCCTTGTTTAAATATCATAGTAAAATAATTTTGTTCCATCTGGTCAGTATTATACTAGTACTATAAAATTGATTAAATTGTCTAGTTAAATATCAAATGATTTCTATTGGTAACATTTTGATGAGTGAATTAGGTATTGTGTCCGATCGCAGTGTTGATTTGTCTTTAAGTTTTTTGATACAGTCCTGTAGTTCTTCCATCTTAATTATCTTGTCTTGCTGAATTTCTGGTCTTGTCTTAGTTCCATATATTTTTTACAAACATTTTTCTGATAATTCTCTGAGAATTTATTGTAGTATTTAAGCCAAACATTATATTCTACTCTAGTCTGCTTATCCCACCCTAACTTTCTTTTACGAAAACTATTAATTATTCTCCAGAAGGCTCTCGAATCTTTAGCTTCTGATAATTTCTTGCTGATTTTTGAAAAGAATAATTTTTTCTTGGTGTGATTAAATTATTATACATTTTTTATACTTTAGATAATTCATTAGTGCTTTACTTGTGTTTGTTCTTTTAAAGATTTGTAAACTCTTTTGTTTTTTTTAATTTTGTAGTCATAACATGTGCTATTATATCATTCACATTTGAAAATTTTTCCATTTTATTGTATACAATTCTTGTACCTATATTCCTCTAGTTTAGTTATAATACTCAGATAATTTTCTATTAGATCATTTTCTTTTGCCAAGGTTAACATCTCCCCAATCATATAATCAAACTCACTTAACAATTTTCGTTTATTATATAACAGTCTTAATTCCAGGTTAATAGACTTTACAATTATATGTCTTATTACTTATTTTTTGATATTTTATTAACTCCAACTGAATAGGAAAATGATCTGCAAGGTTGTTCCCCAGAACGTTCAAATAATTACAATTTATCATTTCTTCTGAACAAATAATGTAATCTACTATGGATTTCCCACTTGGGGAAACAAAAGTAATTTCTACAGTGGTATCACCCTTCATCCTACCATTCAGAATTATTAATTGGTTATTATCAATAAAATCTAAAAGTATTTTTCCCCATGTGTTTAACACTTTATCTTTGGATAATCTCTTATTGACTAAATTTTCAAACGTCTGACAAATTATGGTATCAATAACTTCACCAATACGTGCATTTAGATCACCTCCTATTATCCATATTTGTGTCAGGTTAGACCATCTATCCAAAACTTTTTGCAATTCATTTAAAATTGGTTTCTTCTCCATAGAAGGTGGTATATATATTCCTATTACTCCCAAATATGTATAAGATCATCTCATTTTTATTTTATTCTCTAATTTTATTATAACAGCAATAACATCCGATATATATTATAGAAATGTTTCACCTAATCTTTTCTTAATTAATAACAGAGTTCCACGTGATGGACGTCCAAACTTATTTTTGCATTGAGCATTACTAATTATTGCGTTATTGTCTTGTTCTATATATTTTATTTCCATTTCACTAAATTTTATAATCCAGGTTTTTAAAAATCCAATTATTTCGTTTGGCTTCAGAAATTTTCTCATTGAGGTTTTGAATAATTTCCCTCTTAATCCTTGAATATTCCAAAAGCTTATCGTTACGTTATTTTTTTCTCTTTTTGGAATTTCTACTTTTTTCTCATTCAATTCATTATCTTTGACTATCAACTTATCTCCAATTGTTTTTCTATTTTTATTCTCCATATTATTAGTCATTCTCCTTTTTTCCTGCGTTGTTTTTAAATTTTGATTTATTTTAGCTAATCTTGTATTATATTTGTCTCTAAAAAATGATTTAACTGAATTATTTCTCTATTATTCAAATCATATGTGTACATTATATTATATTTTAAAAAAATAATCATCTCTAATTTTTATCCTATTATTTCTCTAGTTTAATCAATTTTAATAATAATTTTCTCCTAATCCTAGATCTAAGACACAAGTCCGTTGATATTATTATTTTTTCCTTTTCGTTTGTCAATTTCGATCTTGTGGTCCAAAATTTATAAAGAATTAATTTTAAATTTCATATATCAGTTATAAATAATAAATTCATTCATTGGATAAGTATGTTCTGCATCACTAAAATTGAAACAGTGACCTAATAGACTTTGTCTATAAATTTCTAATAGCTTTTGGCTTAGAAATTTGCACTTGGCCATTGTTTCAGTGAAATTTTCTGAATGAAGAAATTTCTTATTCTAATTACTGTTACCAATAATTTCATGAATAATTTTGTTGTACACACTCCATACTTTATCAAGTAGATTCATTGCCAGTAATGTCACAATGTACAAATGTAAATTTGTAGATAAACTATTTTATAACATTTTAAATGTAAATTTATTTTTTAAACTAATATAGTTTAACAGTTAAATATTATGATGTATATTTATGATTGTTAATAAATACATATTATATATAGCTTGTTTATTAAAATACACATATCATAATTCTTTTTGTTAATAAATGAAGATTTTTAAAATAAAGTTGTTAATATTTTATAAATTTTTTTGAATTTTAAATGACTTTTGTAATAATACTTTTTATTTGTGGAAACCAGATTTTAAATTTTTTATAAATTTGTATATAATTTGTAATTGATTTTTATTTTATTTTATTAGTTTGTTGTTTATTTATATATTTATGATATTATGATGAATAAATTTAATGTAAGACTGAAGTTTTATCATCTTTTGTTAGAGAATTAGAAAATCAAGTTGAAGAACTTAGAGGAAATGTCATTAACAGAAGATGTCGTGTAAACATATCTGATGTGGAAAGTATGGCTTTAGTCCTAAGTAGAGCTAGTAAAAATGTAGCTGATTTGAAAGGTAAGTTATATAAAATGTTAAAATTTCATACTAAAAAGTACAATTATATAAGGTGCATTGCAAAAATATAAGGCCACCTTAATTTTTTGTAATAATAAATTTTTATTATACTTAAACAAAAAATCAGTGACAGGAATAAATGTATATATAAAAGAATTACTTATTCTGTTTACAATTAAAAATAAAAATGAAAATATAAATTTTTTATTCAAAAAATCAAAAATAAAGTGTTGCAAAAATATAAGGCCAGTTGTATTTTTAAGTGATTTATAAAAAGACCTTCACTATCATCTGTAATTTAATAATTATAAAGAGGTAATAGTACTTTGTAATTTCAAATAGAGGCATAATTGAATTTATAATAACATTAATTGTTGTGATAACTAATTTTAACAATGGGTGGGAACAGGTAAAACCTAAATTGCCTTTTGGGTGTAGCCAAATCAAGGCACTCCATCAAGCTGGAAGTTCTGCTAGAGCTATTGGAAAACAACTGAGATTGCATTGTGTTGTAGTCAATTATATTAAACTTTGTTTTCCCCCCCATATTTTACACTAACAGGATGGCCTTCTAAGTTGACGAAGAAGCAGAAATCAGCAATTATCTGAGAAATATCAACAACAGGAACATCATTATGTGAAATCACAAAGGCCTGATGTTAATTTTCACAAATCCACACTTTCCTGGATGGTAAAATCAATAAAACATCTAGTGTATAAAAATAGAAAAGTAGTACCATATCTAAAACAACACTAACAAAAAAGACTGATATGGGCCAAAGAAAGTGTCATGAACTTCAAAATGGTCATTCTGACAAATGTAACAAGGTAATGCACTAATCCACAATGCAAATCTCATTTATTAATGGTTACTGGATAATGGTATTGATGTCATGGATTGGTCTCCGTATTCTTCATGATTTGAACAGCATAGAAAATCTATGGAGTCTAATAGCTAGTGATATGTATGCAGGAGGAAAACAATATTACAGTATTGAACAACTCAAAGCTGCAATTGTAAGTGAGTGGGGAAAAAATCAATTTAAATATGTTACAAAATCTTGTTAACTTTATCAAAGATAGGGTTTACAAGGTTATTTTAAAAAACGTTAGTTTCATTGGCTATTGAAAATCATTAGCCTTATATTTTACAACACCATTATTTTTGAATTTCTGAATAAAAAATTTATATTTTCATTTTTATTTTTGATTGTAAATAGAATAAGTAATTCTTTTACATCTACATTTATTCCTATCACTATTTTTTTATTTAAGTGTAATAAAAATTTATTATTCCAAAAAAATTAGGGTGGCCTTACGTTTTTGCACTCCACCTTACATTATAATTAAAGTTGAAAATTTGAAATTTGTACATGTATTGTTAGATATAATTATATTACTCATACTCCAAATTTCAACATTTAATTTTCTTAAGGAAGAAAATCAATGAATAGTAAAATTAATTTAAAAAATTGATATTTAAGTATCAGTTTATCAGTTAAATTGTTCATGACAAATTATTAAAGTTATTTGTCAAATCAGTTATAATTTAACTATTGTTACTTGGAATTGTTTACTTGATTGTTCTTTTTGGGCAGCAATTTTCAAATTTCAGACTTATAGATTTCCACTGTCATTTATCTATTCTTCTGTCCATCCATTTTTCTTGAATCTTGAGAACAGAGTTAGATAGATGAAAATCAAGACCAGATATGGAAAGCTTAGGGGCCAGAGGTTCCAATTAACTGTAAATGAACTTCCGATCTGGACCAAAAGTCATGTAATTTTTTTAAAATTGCAGCTTAGTATTGTGGCCAGCTTAGAGGAGTTGGTAAACAAAGTTTGGTTCCTACTCTGTAAAATTTAAAATATGCAGTACCTTTTCCCTTTTTTAAAATATCATACTATGATTTCTTTTATAAGAAAGATACCACTGGCTATCTGAATATTTTTTCTAAAATTTCTCTATAGAAAGTTTTATTACAATTTATGGTGGGAATCAAAAAATGGATATAACAAATTTACCTTGAAAAACAAGCACATAAAGACAGGTGCTATATCTTAATTAGCCAAAGAATTCCATTTTTATTAGTCAATTATCAAACTTGATTTAAATTTAATCATTTTAAAGAAAAAAATTAAATACAAATATAATGTATAAAATAACAATTTGAGGAATGACATAATCGCCTGTAAAATAGTGTCTCCCACTCCAACTACTATGGGAATTGTTAATTTCCTATCAATGATTGATGTGAATATATTTGTTTAAATTAATAAAAGCTATTTTCCAAATATATATGTGTATGCAGTACATACAAATTTATCTCTCAAAAAGATACTAATGTATAAAGTGCATTTCATACCAAAATTTTATCTGTGTCCATTTTCTAAGAAATTTCTTAATTAAAAAGTATTTTTCCAGTTTTGCTATTGGTAAAATGTGAAATACGAAAAATATTTCATAAAGTTCAGGTCAGAGTTGCTGGAGTCAGAAGAATTTTACCAACTCTAAGTTCACAACACTGACAATGTCACAATGCCAGATTGCAATAAGTAATTGCTTATTACAGTTAATTTTAACATATTGTCTAAGTAGAAAACAGTAATGCTTCCTTTATATATTTATATCTGTGTGTTTTGAATTTTATCATATTTACAGTTATTCTAGAGATCATTACTTTTCTATAAAAAAAATATTGAACATTAAAATATTGCTTGATATTATCATACAGAATCTGGTAATACCAAGATAATAATATTATCTTGGTATTACATGCATACCTCGACTTACGTCGTTTCGAGTTACGTCATTCCCGATTATACGTCATTTGTCAAAAAGTATATGGAAAAATAAATGTTAGCGCCTCAAGCGCCACCGTATTTTTGTCATAAAAAAAAGAAGAAAAAAATTTGTGAACGAGAGTAGTTCTGTAACGGTCATTTGTAGCAGCCATTTTGTACCAGTGTTTCATTCCGCATTAAGCGTTATTTTTTGCAAAACCGCAGTACTTTCATATTTTTACAGTCCATTAAAGATCGACAAACATCTGGTCCGTCGAGGCGGATCAAGAAGAAAAGAGAGACAACTTCGCAAGCAAATAAGATTGGGTCAAACTTCATTAAGTCACCTATCCAAGGTAGGAGGAATTTANCTTAAAATAGATTTTTATTAACCATATATTATTAAAAATGTATTAATAAATAAAATACAGAATCGGGAATGGTAATTTATGGTTTAGCCTAGTGACAAGTAGATTCGGAGACAAGTAAATTTGACTTACATCGTTTTTCGACTTACGTCGTTTTCCAGGAACCAATTACCGACGTAAGGCGAGGTATACCTGTATTAGTTAGTATTATTCCAATATACAGTAGATATGAAGATTTTTGCATATATTTTTCAGAAACACTATTAGTTTATATTCCATTTAAACGAACTTAATTTAAATTGCACTATTTCCTTTAATTACAATGTTAAAAATTTTAAATTACTTTATTTTTATTTGTCAGCAATGTGATGTAATATATAATACTGTACTTTATAAATTGTACTTATAGCAAATTTGCTTTAGGAATGTTAAAATACCAAAAAGTATGCACAGCATATATACAGGCCCGTCGTAAGCGGGCGTGCAAGGCGTGCACCGCATGCGGGCGGCACGTCCAGGGGATGGCAAATCAAGCGATCGGTCAAGAATTATTCAAAGTCATTGTCATAATACCCACCCTACTTATAGCATAAGAAATGTCTTCGCACGAAGAAAAAAAATCCGACCGGCGCGCAATTGCTATATTCTTATTTATATTATAGCTTAACAGCGCCTCTATTGGCATTTATCAGAATTAAGATGCAATGCGAAACGTCTGTCGGCAGGTTGAACCATCCGGCGGTGCCCGAAAAGCCAAGAACCCATAGTCGTGGTCTATGACACAAGTTGACAGGACTGGCGAAAATAGGGAATCCTCACAGAACTTCCTTCTCAGTTTGTACTTGTACGCATTCGAACAGTTCTATCGCATATCAAATTGCAATTATTTTGTTAATAATTCTTCTGACATGNACAAATTAGGCCTATATTATTTTACAATTTTTCACGTTTACTTGATTATTATGCCATAATTTTAACATTGTTTCCATTTCAGCGATAATACTGTGACATTTACGAATGATGCTTGAATTTAAAGGTTGAGCATTTTTCACAGCTTCGAGAATTTTTTCTTTGCCTTTTATAATTGTTCTGGTAGATCAAACTTCATTGCCAATTCACAAATTTTCATTTTTGTATCGAAGTCTTTAATAATGGGTACGTTCGTAAAGTCAAACGAGTTAAACGCGTTAGTAATGAATCGTTCAAAAAGTCTAACGAAATAGGAATAACGATGACTTCATTCTCGCTTAACTTGTTCGACTTTACGAACATACCCAATGTTAACTTTACATTCCAAAGATAAAGTTTTTCTTATCTTGTTTGATGCAGAAGAATTAGTTCTACTTCGTTTGGATGACATAGTAGAGTCTCTCGAGTCTCTGTAGATATAACAAACACAGAAATAAATAACGCAAAATAAATTGTAGCTATGTGTGGATTCCGCGCGACACATCCAAACATGTAAGCTGAACAATAGTGTGGGGGGGTGAGTAATCAAGGGTTGCATGGCGCTCAAACAAAAGACAAATCGACGAGATTTGAAAATCGCGTAACTCCAGGGTAGCGTAAGTCAGGGTATTACTGTATTTTCAATTGAACACAAAATCTTAGACTGCTTTGATACATGAAAATTGATAGCAGATTTCGCAAACATAAAGGCAAGAGAAGTTCAATTTCTATAGATAAATATTTATATGGTTTTACATTTTAAGTAAACAAAAATAACTTAGTAATAATAGATTTTCTTTGTAAAGTATTTCTTTTCTTTTTTCACACCCTTATGAGACAACACTAAAGAGCCTTTCTGGCAAGCTCAGCATAGGTAATCGTAGTTAAACAGGGGGCGGCATAATCGGTATTGCACATGGGCGTTTAAACTGCTAGCGGCGTCCCTGTATATATAATTACAGTATATGCAATATATTATTTATCTTTTCAGCTGTAAAAATCACATTTTAATCAAATTCTAAATAGCAAACAGATTGTATAGAATACTTTAAATGGAACATAAAAATTACAACAAAATGTAAACATTAATTAATTCATAAAAAATGACCTGAGCAGAAGTAACAAAAAAGAAAAATGTACTGTTATTACAAACAGAAGGGTGGACGAAAGGCCGATTTAGATGATGAGAGTTTGAATATCAAGTTATAACTTATGAAGGCAATTTGCTAGCCATTTCAAGGGGTAGGAAATGTATTTGGTATTCTTTTATTTATAATGTCATTGATGATCTAAGTGGCTAGTAAAAATCAATATAGTGATTTGTCTACTTTGCAGTTATCAAGTAGGTGTAATTTATGATCTTAACAGCTTTGTGGTGGCTAAAGTAATTTTTAATAAATCATTTATTGAAAAAGCAAAAATATTCAAAAAATTACATCATAAATGTGAGAAAACCAAATATTTTTTTACACTTTAAAGTGGTTGCAAATCACTTTCATAACATGATCTTTCAACTTTCACCAAATAAATGCTTAATCTTAAAACTGTTTCTTTTTCATTGCAACTGTACTATGGTTCTTGTCAAATGAACAAATAATTCCGGAAAATTTTATGGTTTCTTGGTACCATAAGCTTAATTCCAACAATAAGACAGAAGTTTAATAGTATTAATATGTATGACAATAAACAGTGATTGACAACTTAACCACATTAGTCTTCTCTAACAGATAATGAATATTGTTCAGCTTCTTGCAACCTGTCCTTCTTTTCTATTCCTATTTTTAGCCAGTCTTTATTCAACACCTATGGTCAAAATTTGTCTCTGAAAGAGTATTCGAACCAATTCTTTGTTTTAGTTTTAAAATATTTCACATGTAATTAATTATTTCAGAATATTAAAGGCAGGACTTTATGTTATTGTAAGGTAGGTTATGCACAGCAGCATCCATTATTTACGTTTACTGTTTGTAGTTTAATAATTTCTACATTAAATCATATGTTATGATTTAATAATATTCAGAATCATTGGATGGGCTGGATCCAGCCATGCCTGAGCTAGCCTAATACTGTTTAAAAAATATTTGTTTTACAGTTCAATGACTCAAACTGGGTATAAATAAATAGGCACTATACAATATAAATTTTCGTCTATAATAATGTATCTTCTATTACCAGGACTTATTATACTGGCACTACAGAAATATTACAAAGTTTTTCAGAAAAACATTTTTTATTTTACTTAATATACCTGTCTTTCTCCATATATCTGCCAATATAATAAGTCCTGGTAATAGAAGATATGTTATTATAGACGAAAATTTATATTATGAAATAATAAATTTAGTAAGAAAAAGGGACAATGAGGCATTTTAATTAAACAATATTATTAATAATATATTTAGCCAAAATTCTGGTGTATCAGAAAATGCAAAGTACAGAAAACAAGGAGAAAGACAGGTAAATTAAGTAAAATAAAAAATGTTTTTCTGTAAAACTTTGTAATATTTCTGTAGTGCCAGTATAATAAGTCCTGGTAATAGAAGATAAGTTATTATAGACGAAAATTTATATTTTAGGCACTATACAAATTACCAATATCCAGCAAAAAACTACAAAAATATACAAAAGCAAATATTTTTCACCTGTGTTTGAACAATCATCATCAGTCTAAAAGATCTTCACAGTTTGAATGCAGCTATTTAAAAAAATGGTTCAAACAGAAGAAATTACTCAGGATTGGTGATTGCCATCCACATGCTAAAATTAGAATGGGGAAAAGGTTGTAAGACTAAACATTGTAGAACAATGTTCATGCAGAGAGAAGGAGTCTGCTTCTCTAAAGTTGATAACAGCATTTTTTCTTGTGGCTTTGTAAATTTCTAATTGTTCTTTGTGGGAGTGCAATGCTTGTAATTGAAATTCTTTCTTATTACTTTGTCTTATTTTAATTAATTAATTATTAAATGTTAGTAAATGTTTTTTGTTTGTAGTTTAATGATTTCTACATTAAATCATTTGTTATGATTTAATAATTTTCAGAATCATTGGAATGTTTTAAATCTTGCAATTGCGAGAAATGTTTATTATTGTATATATGAAAAAAGAAAATTATTATTTTAGAAAAAATTAAACTGTTACAATTCCAAATCAATAAAATAGAAATTTAAATATTTTCATACATCTAGATTTCTATTTTATTTATTATTATTAATTAAATTTATCTTTAGAGGAAGTAGTCCGATTTAACCCAGTAGTCATTTGGCATATTATTAATATGTAGGGTTTTGAAATGTTTGTATATGTACAGTACATTACTTTTTAATATAGAATATTAAGTTTAAGTTATAAAGAATGATTATTTTATGATTTGAACTAAATTTACTCTGTGATACTCTGTGATATTAAACAATACTAACCTGAACTAATATGCAAAACAGTTTGGCAATAGCTTCATAATCAAACACTTTTATATTGATCAATGTATATATATAATTTTGAATTTTCATTTTGTAGTAGTTCTTAAAAGAAAATTATATATTAAAATTTTATATACAATATATTACTTTAATCTAATTTTGTAATTTTCAGCAAGATTTCCTAATCTTCAACAAACTATGAAAACTGTAATGACAGCAGAAATGGAAGTTGTTATTAGAGAAGAAAAGTAAGTGTATTATTATAAGCCTTTAAATCTAAAAAGTGATTTTATTACAAAGTTAACATTTTCATCAAAATTAATACAGCAACAGTTAATTATTTAATAATCTGTCGAAACTAATACACTAACTTGCATTAGTGTAGAGCTAATATTAAAAACAATTTATCAAAAAATGATTTATTTAAATTAGGGGTCCCCAAACTTTTTATTCCGTCGACCCCTTTATAGAATATTTGCCTTCTTATCGACCCCCAGATTATGTATTTAACAAAAACATGAAATCATTTTTGCATTTCTGATGTTAAGCGATAAGGAGACCTGCATAACAAGCCAACAAAAGAATTTGTAGTTCCCATTTCTTATAAAATCCACCTAATAACTTTAACAGAAAAAGGAGATATTTTCCACTAATTTATAATCTTAAAAAATAATAGAAAAATTATGGATAGATGGAAATTTGCCTATAGTTCTTAAACCGTACGTGTCATAATACGTAAAATACACAATTAGTTTTGAAAACATAACAAGTTATATTGGATTAATAAAACCTCTTACTGTCATTTTGCGACTACTATTGAATGCGTTAAAAATATGTTAACATACCTTTTTATTAAAATAGTTGATATTAGTGAGATGGATGTGTCTGAAGAGAAGCAGCAAGATTATTGATATTCGGTTGAAAATTGGTAAGTTTTAGTCGCAAATCACCGCGGTTTTCCAAGTTCAATCTGTTTTTCTGTTTTGTCAAAATTGCGTTCGCGTGGCTAAAATCAGCTTCAACTATATATGAAGTTGGGAATGCAAGTAAGAAAGGTTCGGCTTCTGCTCTGAGCTTGGAATATTTAGTGGCAATATTG
>NW_019384429.1:179168-186426 GCF_000671375.1 Centruroides sculpturatus | reverse complement strand
AACTGTCAGAAATGAGTACTAAGTAATAGTGTTGTATTCAAGACTTAAAATTCTGGTCTAAATTTTATGAAAAATTTGTTTATTTTTAATTTAAATTATTATAATAATAAATTTTGTTTTAAAATATATATTATATATGTATTTATATACAAATCTTGTATTCTATAAATTTAAATGGTCGAGAATAAATTCTATTCTTGAATAATTTTGGTTATAAATTATTATATTAAAGTACTGAAGCAATTTTTGTCATAAACTTACATTAATACATTTTTAAATTGCTGTTATTTTTTATTACTCTAATTTTTACTGTAATTATTTAAATTTGTTGTGTTACTGTTCTTAAATTTTTTTAATCTGTAATTTCTTGAATATTTTAAAACTGTTTTTTGATTCTAGTTTTCATAAATAATCTCTCAACTTTTTGAATTACAATTTGACTTTTTCTTACTACAGTTGGTATTTTTATAACAAATTCTAGAATTTTTCAATCTTATATTATTTTTTAGTTGAAAATCTTTGATTTCAAAAATGTTAGCAATTTTCTTATTCTTTCATAAAATATATTGTTGTTATTATGTTCTTGTGATTGAAGATGGTTAAGAAACTATTAAGTAATGTGAGGACAGTAATTTTGCTTAAATAAAGTTAATAAATTATATAGTAAACATCAATTTTTAAAGCATAAATGATATAAGAATTAAACAAATTATCTTTCTGTACAGTTTTAGTAATATATATATATATTTTATTATTATAAATGTTCTTTGAAATTTGATACAGTTAGTGTTTTTTATAATGATGGTTTCATAATACAATAAACAATTTCTATAAAGACATGATAATAAAAAATGTAAATATGTTTATATATGAATGAGTTTTTGAGTCTATTTTTGTTTTAATTCTGGTATTTTTNTTTATTTTTAAACAACGCTTTAGCTTCGAGATCTACACATATTTCAATCAGTACATCTTCTAAGCCAGGTTCACTACCTTCATTATCTATTTTTACATCAAATGGATTAGCGAACCATTCGGAAACATGCATATTCTCCGAGTCTTCGAAACGTGCTTTAAAGTCTTCTCTTAGATATAAAATACTTAGAGTGACAACCCTACTAGAGTATAACTGTGCAGCGTATGTCTGTGTATAATGAACTACCAGCATTCATAACATGTTTGTAACACTTGTACAGTTGCCAGATGAGTGAAAACAGAGTAGCACATGCTTAAAGCGGCATAGGCTAAGGCAAAACTCGAGTTATAACTAGGGTAGTTAGTCAGTAATGTTGTTGATCATATCCGTATTTCGAATTTTTATTGAAATATTTTATTTTTTTCCTAGACAGTTTAATTGATCCTCTTTGGTATTAATCGACCCCCTTTCGACCCTCGTGTATTCATCGACCCCTGGAGAACACTTTTCGACCCCAAGGGGTCGATATCGACCACTTTGGGGACCCCTAATTTAAATACTTATACCAAGTATTATAAGAACTGAAATTATTCAAATCCGAATTATTATCATCAAAATAATTTAATTTCAGTGTATTAATTTTGATAGATTATTAAATAATTATAACTGTTGCTGCTAACATTTTCAATTGTGATTGAAATCTTCACCTTCAGGCTTCTAATAGAAATATTAAAGTTCCAAAAGGATTTTGGAACTGTCTGTTACTATTAGAAATGTCTGTAGTACACCAAGGATTTTTTATATTTTCTAAAGATGCTCCTAATGACTTTAGATGAAGGAAAAACTGTTTAAATTACAAATTCAAACTCATCAAAATTTTTCATATAACTCACCACATAACCTGCACATACTTTTCTAATTGTTTATTAAACATAGATAACACATAATTAATTTACATGAATATATAGTAAGTGAGATATTGTATCACAAAGTAACCAGTGAAACATATGGCATCTCACAAAAATAATAAATAGCATGCTGTTTGATAACATAAAAAAATTAAGGTGATTGGAAAGGTCATTGTAAAGTTTCTCATAAATATTATGATCTTAAAATATCAAAGCCATGTTTACAGTATAATTTTTTAATTGAATTTAGGATTTATTTTAAATCTGATATTGCAAAAATTGTTATTAATTGTTTTAAGTAATGTATATTAAATTTTATATTACTTTTGTAGTTAAAATAAGACTTTGAAAAAACTATATTTCTCAGTAATTTCAATTTTAATTTTTTGTTAAAGATTTCTGAAGGAAGAACCAGACAGATTAGAAAATGCCTTAAGGAGGTGTAAGAAATTGACTGGTACTTTAGTAACACTTAAACGGTAAGTCATCATTTTTATGTATGGTATTAAAGTAGAAAGCCAAACCACTAGATTACATCAGGATACTTTTCCACAATTATATTTAATTAATTTCTAAATACTTTGTCACTAGAGTGTAGCATTAGACACCATCTCTTATTAAATTTAATAAATATTCATTTAATTATAATATTCTGGAAGAAAAGAATTTGCCTGAAGGGGACTCAAATCCACAACTGCCACTTATTGTGCAGATGCATTGCCAGTTATGCTACCCAAACTTTCAGTATGATCTCCTCTTCCAGACTATTTACATATGCTATAAGTGGTAATATATCTGCATGATAAGTGGGAGATGGCACCTAAAGCCTCCCTCTACTGACAAAGTATTTAGAAATTAATTAAATATATTCACAGAAAAGTAGCTTGATGTAATCCAGTGACTGTTTGGCTTTACAAATTTATTGGATTTTGTGATGTTTGTTTAGGCATTAAAATATTACTAGAATTATTATTATTCTTTATTCATAACAAATTAAATTTACTTCCATGCACACAAAGCTAGAACTACTTAAAATAAGAGACAAAACCTTTCACACTTTGTTTCTAGCAGTTTTAATACAGAAATCAAGACTTTAACACAGAAATCATTCTTTACACATGTTATGTAGATGATATTCTTATTATTTGGAGATCCAAAACAAATATAAATGGAGTTCTGCAGGCTGTCAATAACAACCCATTTGGGCTTAAATTAAAGTTAGACCAACAAGATGATAAGATGGCCCATTTCCTTGACCTCCATATATACTTAAAACTTGGTTGTATAGTCACAAAGGTATACCATAAGCCTAATCTTCAATCTTTCTTCATCCCCTCAACTTCAAATGACCTGTTTACTTATAAAATATCAGCTTACAGGGCTCTAATCCATAGAGTGTTTACCCATTGCTCTAACATTAATGATATGCTACAAGAAATTCAACACATCAAACACATCGCCATAGCCCACAATTACAGCAGTAAATTAATAGATAGTCTAGTGCAAAAAATACATAGTTGCTTAGAAACAGAAGCAATTAATCCCATACCTTTAAAACAGAAGCTTAAATGCATTGTAGTTGATTTTGACCCTAGAATGAGCCAAGTGTATAAAATCATAACCAAGAAGGTCAAAGCTGATCTTACACACAAATGCAACTCTCCAATATATAAACTTCTGGCTAATACCAAAGATAAATGCAGTGAAGCCAGAAGACCTGGGATTTACTCAGTTTCACTAGAGGACAACAGATTTTATCCGAACAAGAAATTAACATATATAGGCTCAACCAACAGATCACTTACAAAAAGGATAGCTGAGCATAAATACAACACACACAACAAAAAGTTTAATTCCACCCTAGCCCAATTTGCAAGCGAACTGAATATAACAGCCAAATGGGAAGAGGCTAAGATTATTATACCTATGCTTGACAGTAACAAACTTAGAACAATTGAAACACTAGAAATCTTTGTGAAATCCCTCATGGAAAATTGTATTAACAGTAGATGTAGACTCGCTCTCTACTGCATGGCAATCACTCCTCAATAACTCCTTAAATTAAATAGGCCAATCCACCCTCATCAAGCCTGTAGCAATCTGTCAAGCATTTTCTATATTTATCTTCTTATTTCATTTTTCAAATTTAAACAATTATCTTATCATCGATAGTTAGTCACACATCTTGGGTAAAATTAAATGAAAATTAACAATAGCAATATCTTTTAAACTTTGTAATCAGCAATGACATCAATAGTAAGAAGAAACCTTTGTAAACAATGACATCATTTCAATATTTGCTAACCGACATTCCAACCAACCTTATTGTACCTGAAGAAAGCCATTCAAAACGGCCAAAAATGTTTGTTCTTATGGATTAAAACTGCTAGAAACAAAGTGTGAAAGGTTTTATATCTCTTAAATTAAATTTACATCTGTATTGAGTTGATTATGTTTAAATAATAATTTTAAAAATAGATTTGAAGTTTGTTAAAATAAAGAAGAATTTTCAATACATATAGCTGTTCATTCAAACAATAATTTAAGGATTAATTCTTTACTTAGAAAAAGTTTTGATAAGTTTTATCTAGAATATTGTGGAAAAAACCTGTGAATATGGAGTATTACATTTCCTGAATGAAAACACTTCTTATGAGATATACTTAAAATCATGGTTAATACAATACAAGTGACTGACAGCATCACACACACAAATATACATCACTACTGGTTATGTACTGTATATAAACGTGGATCAGACTCATCCATGTACTTCTGGGGATTAGTTTTGTGTGGACATAAATAAGAAAAGCCCATTCAAGAAAAATAAGGTCCAAGTGTAAGGAATGCTGGAATGCCATACTAACAAGGTCCAAGTGTAATGAATGTTCATATTCCATACTAATGAGGTCCATGTGTGATGGATGCATATATTCCACACTACTGGGGTCATAGTGCAAGAAAGGCTTCCATTATTCTTCAGATTCAGGTGTAATTAATTCAAGAAAAAAATAGTTGTAAAGTATGAGTAAATAAATTTGTTTTAGGAAAAATAAGGTGTATGAAAAGATACTTTAAAAATACCTATTTACCTGATGATAATGATCACTTATCGTAATCAGAGTTTTAATTATAGTTAAATTGTATAAATGTATTTTACCTTATATATTTTGAGACATAAGTAATAACAATCCTATTGTTTAAAATACCTACTGAAAGTGGTTAATAGCAACCTAAGTATATACTCCAATAAGCATAGCTTCATATTACAAGATTATGTATTTGACAAATTCTGTTAACAAGAATGGAACAATTATAAAAGGCATAAAGTAGATGTTAATTATACAGCTTGTAAATATTTTTCTCAAACTTAACTTTAAGTGGTATTTTATTAAAAAATTTATAATAATAAATGATGTATTTTAACTGATATTAATAATTTTAATAGATTGGCATCAGTACAGGAACAGCGTCATTCTGCAACACATCCTCTTCCAGAAAAATCATCATCTGCTGATGGACCACATTCAGATGGAGAAACTCATGCAACTAAGGTTGGTGTATATCACCATGCACCTATACATCCTCATTTTTGTAATATTAACTGCATATGATTTTTAAAAATTTAATATGAATTGTATAGTTGTTCAGTTTGAAAATATATTGTATTCAAGCTGAATTTATATTTTTTATAAGTAACATTGAAAACAAAAAATTCAATAGGTCAATATTTTTAATTTAGATATTTATTTTTTATGAGTGAAGAAAAATATAATTCTTCTTAATATATTGTTAATGTAAAAATAACTTGTGTTTGTTACATATGAAATAAAGTTCAAATGCAAAAAATTGCTGTCATATTTAGCTGAAAAATTAAAATTGTAAATGTATATTTTCAAGCAGGGCTTTGGAGTGGAGCTGGAGCTGGAGCATGGAGCAGGTGGAGCAATGGATTTTTACTCGAAGCAGGAGCGGAACCAGAGCACGGAAATTTGTAGTGCTCCACTGCTCCGATATATATATTTATTTAATATTTGAGACAATGACAATGGAAGTGGCATAAGTTGTAATATTTACAAATGTTAAAAATACAATAATTGAACTAAAAAGAAAGGTGATCATAAGCACAGATTAATTTTATATCCATTCCACATATGTCCCATGTGAAAGGTGGGAACCTCTCTCTCCAGTCTCCACTATTCCTTGACCAAGCTATTCCTTCCCCTTCATGACTCCCCAGTTTATTTATTAACATCAATGAGGTTGTATGTTAATTTTTTCAATAATAAATTAGTTGTAAATAAACAAGTTTTTTTATGCGTACTTATATACCAAAGACAAAATTAGTGTAATCCCTATAAGAATATTTTAACCGGAGCATGGAGCGGAGCTGGAGCAAATACTTTGATACCGGAGCGGAGCAACTCAAAAAAATGGTCGTTCCAAAGCCCTGTTTTCAAGTTATAAGTTGTGATTTATGACAGTGAAGTGTCAATGGAGTAGGGATAACGTGGTGTTGTCTGCAGGTGTGCCACACACTATTAAACTTTAATTTACATTAAATATATAAAGTTTGATAAGCATTTGCAATATGTTTAGTTTTTTATTATATACTTATAATAATTAAATTTTTGATTACTAATTAATGATTATTAAATAATAAAAAATAATTTCAGGTCATGATGTGACTGACGTAAGTGTCATGTTACTTCTTGCACACAACAAAAGGATAATTGTTTCAATCTTCGCTCAAGTTCTTTGATACATGCAAAACATGTATCAAAAGACAGGCAAAAGTTATTTATAACTTTACAAACAGTGGGGACTGGTATAACAGCAACAGAATGAACTATTGGGTTGTTCGGAAAGTAATTTTGTTTTTTCTGTGGAAAAAAACACAATATTTTTATAATAAATAAATATTTTATTGAATTATATATTGACCATTTTGGTCAAATACCTATTGTCATCATTTCTGGTAGTAGCATGATTTCACATTCGTAAAAGATTTGATCATTGCTTACAAAAAACTGCTCCAAGTGATTTTTGTCATTGTCATTTCAAGTAAATGAATTACAGTTAAAAAAATTTGTATAGACCAGAACAAGTAGTAATCTGAGTGTGCTCGATCTGGCGAATATGGTTGGTGTGATAGTACGTCCTATCTAAGTTATAACAGTTTCTGACGAGTTACCAAACTTGTGTGAAATTTGACATTATCGTGGTAAAACACTACACCTGTTTTGTTGATCAATTCTGGCCACCTTTTCTGTTTGATGATATTACTCAATTTATTTACTCAATGGCAGTACACTTTTGAATCAATTGTTAAATTGTCTGGTAAAAGCTCCAAAAAAAAAATTTCCTTAAAATCCCACCAAAGAGAGCATCTCTCTTAAAGAACATGTGGAACCCATATATCAAGCTTTGAAAC
>NW_019384429.1:173000-178686 GCF_000671375.1 Centruroides sculpturatus | reverse complement strand
ACACCACGTGGACCTTTCCGTGGAACGTTGTCTCTCGTCCTTCCTTTATGTCTTTTCGTACGATTCTTTCGATGGCTTCCTCTAAAATTCTATTATAAGAGTTTCTTCCTATCGATTCGCTGGCTCCTCGTAGCTTCTAATTGTTTTACACTCAATCTGACGCTGCACCACTTCTCCGTCCTTATTCTACGGACTTCGAGCCCAGACTTCTCCTTTAGCTTCGTAGTCTCCGATCGTCTCACACGCGATCCAGAGCACTACCTTCTCTCGTCAGTCCTCCTCGAGAGTTCCACCTCGACTGCTCTTTCCTTTGTTCTTTTTTGCCTTAGGGTCCCACTTCACCCTTTGTTCCATTCCCATTTCTTGGGATTGTTAATCCCACCCAAGGGAAAAGGTTGGAAAGGAAGGTTCTAGAAAAGTCAGAAATAAAGGAACAAAGAAACTTAAAACTAACTAAAATTAATATATTTTATACAATATTATGGCCGACGGCCACAGTTTCTTATTTTATTGACACTGAATTCTAATTTACTGTTCAAACTTTAATGAAAGACATTGTTTTTGAAATATTTTATGTTTTTAGAATTCTTTTTTTATTTTCACATAAATCAGAATTATGAGAGAATATACTGTCAACCAAGTTTTTGTAACTTTTGAGGGTGCTCTATTCATATGCAGTAGCTGACATTTTTTTTATTATTATTAAATAATTATTTATACTACATGCATACAAAATTCTAATGCTATCTAATCAGAGGCATCTGTACATTGGAGCACATGCTCCCTGTTTGTTGTCAGGTTGCCCTTTTCTTAATTTCCAAGGGAGCTCTAAGGTTTAAAACTTTTTGCTGGTGACAGAAATTAAAATAAAAATATTTGTTATTAACTGAATATTTGTTCTAGAGGGTTGTGATTGTTCATTCAAGTACCGAGATACCATTGTATTTAATTAACATGATTTTGATATATGCAGTAGCATTTAATAACATTATAGTAAGATTTAGACAAAATTTTTAGCAAAATTAGAGAAGACAAGGGCAAGAAAAGATAGAAATGTTCTTTTTATAGTTAGAAATATACAGTATGTCAAAAAGCTTTAAAAGTATTAGCTAACAAAATGGCTAATCCTAATCATTTCTCATATACACAAATTATCAAAAAGAAAAAGTAAATACATTAAGTGGAACAGCATGTAAAGCCATTCTTATATGGGAAATTTGCCATAAAAGTAAATGTTCACTAAGCTAGAACAATATGATGCATACCGTTCTGCTACATCAGGACTCATCAAAATAATGAAACAAATGTTTTGTGGGTGCTGGAACTCTGAAGCACCCAGAGTCAGCACCATAGCTGTCAATCATTTAAGATTTGTGTCATTATACAATATAGCACATTTTTTGTGATAGCTTACCTTAATTTTATTTTTTATTCTCTTTAATTTATAAATTATCTAAGATGACAAAGAATTATAGAAATAATGCTGGCAATTTGAACCTATTAATCAGCAGTTGTAATTTTCCATGGTATAACCAAAAAATTGATTTACTAATTCCTGTAGAAAAACAGATTCTGAACCAAGAAAGTAATAAAATTTTAACCATTGTTCCAATTATTATGCAAAATATATATATATTATTTTTATTAATAAAGAATTTAAATGCTATACTAATATTTATTTTAAGAAAATAGTATATCAATTTGTTAAATAATACTTATTAGTATTATCAACAGATTTATTAAACCATACAGAAATGCTATATATTTAAGAATTATAATATATGTTAAATGATTCAAAGTATATGCATTTTCTATATGATAAATAGTTTGACATATGCTATTGCCTTAATAAAGCAGCATATGTAGTAATAAGATAAATTTTTCATTTGCACTTTTCATTAATTTGCTAGATACACTGATAAAAGAATTTTTTAATCTACAGAATAATCAGTAATAATGTGAGAAATAAAATTCTCATAATTGAAGTTTATCCATTTCAATATTTTTGCTGCTAAATTTATTATAATGGTATTAGAGTATTTTTATAAAGATGACAATAAGAATATCTTAAATTTAGTTTCAAAAATCAGTCAAGTAACAACAGGTAGGCAGACCTTATAATTTACAATCCAACCAGGGACATATTCAGAATCAGTGAAAAGGAGGTCTAAAACTGATTGAATGTTGGTTATTTATTAAAATTACTTTATCACCAATTTATAGATCAATAAATAAATAAACTTTCTAGTGATGTGTTAATAAAATTGCTCCAAATTATTTAAGGATTCTATAATCAAATATTAAAAACAGGCAAAACTATGAACATCTGATCAGCCTAAAACAGGACTGCTTTTTATAAGACTTGTTAAAAAGTTACAAATATTGATTATATCTTACAGAATTGAAATAATGATGTGATAGATTAATCAGAATCATAGCTGATATTGAATGGTTTTACAAAATGTTTCAATTGTATAAATCATGTAAATAATTATTGTTTGCGTGTATATAAATGAAATAGAATAGATATTTTTATATATATAATACAGGGTGATCTTAATTAAAGAGTAGGTATTCAGAGCTCCCTATAGAAAGAACTATTGGGAACTGAAGTATTCATATTAAGTATTCATTAATTATATCATTAGTTAAATATTAATTGGCTGCAGTTTGAAAAAAGTGTAGACCTATAAATTATCACTGTTGTCCATCTATCCACCTTTCATTAATATTGAGAATAGTGTTAGATAAATGAAATTCAAGACTGCATACGGAAACCTTAGGGCAGGAGGCTCCAATTAACTATACATGAACTTCTGATGCAAACCAGAAGTCATGTTATTTCAATTAAAAAATTTTCCCCTAAAAGGAGTTAATGACCAGTATGACTTCATTGCTAATGGTAAAGTAGGAAGTACAGGGGCAAAACACTACAGTACTAATTTGAGGTGGAGAGCATATATTTTTAAAATTAAATAAATTAAAAATATGAATATCACAATGCCAGGCTGCAATTTTTAATATCACAATAAATAATTGTTTTTTATATCATTAATTTAGTATTCATATTGTCCTGAATATGCATTTTGATTTTTTGGAAAAGTTTTACTTTAAAATTCAGCTACTAGGATAAAAGTTGGCCCTGTTATCTCTTTACTGTGCATATTATGCATGTTTTCTAATGAATTTTAGGAGTTAAGAATGGAAAGTGCAGTAATTTTAAATTTTAGATGTGGAATGTGGAATTGATGATTAAATCAGATATATGGCTCTGTGTTCACCATCTCCATGCTATAAAAACTGCATTTGTGTTCCACCATCAAATATGAAGTACATATTTGATGGTGGAACACAACTGATCTGTGTGAAGTTATCACATGGAAAATTCTATTTTTTAAGATAGTTAGGTTGTCAACCTAGATCAAGGTTGGCTTGATAAATGAGAGCCATAATCAAAAGTCCTGGGTTCAGATCTGGTGATTGTGGTTGCCATGACACAGAAAATTATCAGCTAATCAACATGTGAAAAGTATTTGTAGGAATTATGCTGGTTTAGGATACAAAAAGGAACATATTATCTAACTCCACATATTTTCCAGGCCCATTAAGTGTTCTCCCCTGAAATTTTTACCAGTTGGACCAGAATGAAGCATTTGCTGGGTATACAAAAAAGATACTGAACAGTATTTTCTATTATTTGTAAATAAATCCCTTTAATTAATAACAGTAAAAGCTTCAGAATTTCAGTTTACTGATATCTTCATGGAGTACTACCAACTAAAAGCTGATGTCATTTTTTCTTTGCAAACACAAACATTCATACATATGAAGTGAATTTATATTCCAGGACAAAATTTAATTGCATAATTTAACATGAACTGATTTAAATTTGGGAATAAAGACAAAAGCTGTATGTAATAAGTAATATTTATATATTTTTTTTATAAGTAACATTGAAAACAAAAAATTCAATAGGTCAATATTTTTAATTTAGATATTTATTTTTTATGAGTGAAGAAAAATATAATTCTTCTTAATATATTGTTAATGTAAAAATAACTTGTGTTTGTTACATATGAAATAAAGTTCAAATGCAAAAAATTGCTGTCATATTTAGCTGAAAAATTAAAATTGTAAATGTATATTTTCAAGCAGGGCTTTGGAGTGGAGCTGGAGCTGGAGCATGGAGCAGGTGGAGCAATGGATTTTTACTCGAAGCAGGAGCGGAACCAGAGCACGGAAATTTGTAGTGCTCCACTGCTCCGATATATATATTTATTTAATATTTGAGACAATGACAATGGAAGTGGCATAAGTTGTAATATTTACAAATGTTAAAAATACAATAATTGAACTAAAAAGAAAGGTGATCATAAGCACAGATTAATTTTATATCCATTCCACATATGTCCCATGTGAAATGTGGGAACCTCTCTCTCCAGTCTCCACTATTCCTTGACCAAGCTATTCCTTCCCCTTCATGACTCCCCAGTTTATTTATTAACATCAATGAGGTTGTATGTTAATTTTTTCAATAATAAATTAGTTGTAAATAAACAAGTTTTTTTATGCGTACTTATATACCAAAGACAAAATTAGTGTAATCCCTATAAGAATATTTTAACCGGAGCATGGAGCGGAGCTGGAGCAAATACTTTGATACCGGAGCGGAGCAACTCAAAAAAATGGTCGTTCCAAAGCCCTGTTTTCAAGTTATAAGTTGTGATTTATGACAGTGAAGTGTCAATGGAGTAGGGATAACGTGGTGTTGTCTGCAGGTGTGCCACACACTATTAAACTTTAATTTACATTAAATATATAAAGTTTGATAAGCATTTGCAATATGTTTAGTTTTTTATTATATACTTATAATAATTAAATTTTTGATTACTAATTAATGATTATTAAATAATAAAAAATAATTTCAGGTCATGATGTGACTGACGTAAGTGTCATGTTACTTCTTGCACACAACAAAAGGATAATTGTTTCAATCTTCGCTCAAGTTCTTTGATACATGCAAAACATGTATCAAAAGACAGGCAAAAGTTATTTATAACTTTACAAACAGTGGGGACTGGTATAACAGCAACAGAATGAACTATTGGGTTGTTCGGAAAGTAATTTTGTTTTTTCTGTGGAAAAAAACACAATATTTTTATAATAAATAAATATTTTATTGAATTATATATTGACCATTTTGGTCAAATACCTATTGTCATCATTTCTGGTAGTAGCATGATTTCACATTCGTAAAAGATTTGATCATTGCTTACAAAAAACTGCTCCAAGTGATTTTTGTCATTGTCATTTCAAGTAAATGAATTACAGTTAAAAAAATTTGTATAGACCAGAACAAGTAGTAATCTGAGTGTGCTCGATCTGGCGAATATGGTTGGTGTGATAGTACGTCCTATCTAAGTTATAACAGTTTCTGACGAGTTACCAAACTTGTGTGAAATTTGACATTATCGTGGTAAAACACTACACCTGTTTTGTTGATCAATTCTGGCCACCTTTTCTGTTTGATGATATTACTCAATTTATTTACTCAATGGCAGTACACTTTTGAATCAATTGTTAAATTGTCTGGTAAAAGCTCCAAAAAAAAAATTTCCTTAAAATCCCACCAAAGAGAGCATCTCTCTTAAAGAACATGTGGAACCCATATATCAAGCTTTGAAAC
>NW_019384429.1:148987-172210 GCF_000671375.1 Centruroides sculpturatus | reverse complement strand
TGTCTTATCAGGTAAATTACTGTACACAGTGTATTCATTAATTTTCATTTTCATGTAGTAAAGGCTCTATGCCTTCATAAAGGACGTACTTTTCCTTTGTTTAAGGGTATTTGGGCAGTTTATTCTCTGTTATATTCTCAAGTAAACAATGCATACAAGTACAGTACAGTATTTTCTGAGGAAACACTCGTACTTATTTTTTTTAACCCCATTCCCGATAACTCGACATTTTCACAAACTCGGCCACCCTTCGGTCCACATTAGGCCGAGTTTTCGAGGTTCTACTGTATATCCAAAAAATATTTTATCAGTTGTTGATATTAAAATGAAAAGTAATAAATACAATGTATATAAATATCTTTATATATATAAATATAATACCATCATTGCATTTTCCTATCAAAAGAAAAAAAAACAGTGGCACTGAGAATTGATGAATCTTTACAAAATTTTTGAACAGGCGAGTAAAACTTAGAGTAAGCAAGCACAAAGCATGCCTCCTAGTTAATAAATATATTTATTCATATATAGCAAACATATAATAATAATATAAAATATTACTAGAAGAGTGTGCAACTTTGTTATATCACAATAGAATTGAGGCAAAGCCAGAAAGAAAGGGGCAATATTTACACTTGCTTTTCACAGACTGGTGATCCTTGTACAGTACTTGTCTTCACAGAGGAGGCAGTCCAAGAACAAAACAATCAATGCCAATTGCTTTGTTCTTGTGTTTTGTTTGTTTTTCATGCCTACTATCCATTAGGTGCATACAATGTTGTTTTTTTTTCTTCCTAAATTCTGTTAGGCACACTGAATCACATCTGGGAGCATGGACATTATCACTTTGACCCTACTATATCTTGAAAACAAAGCGATGGACTGGACCTCCATTTTTTATTACTTTTTGGATTCTTCATCTCAGTTAATTGCAAAGTTCAATCAAAATTGATAGATCAAATTTTCAGAACAACATAATTTTGCAAGTCACATAGAAGATGCTTCACTAACATTCTATCTCAAAAATATTTCTGAGAAATTATCTAAACAATACATTACAGTACATACATTCATAAAAACTGTGCAGAAAGGAGACATTGCCTACAAATAATAATAATAGAATTTTTACAGGATTTTCCAGATTTTCAATATGACTTGACTTGCCATTTGTCACGTGGTACACATGAATGAAGAAGTCTGCTTTTTTCATACTGTTTTGAACATGGCCGTACATTATCAATAGAAGCAACTTCTATATCAAGTCACATTTTTAGATCAGCCAGATTGATGAATACCACAGATAAGCAAGTAACAAACACCTTATTCGTTGCCAAGGGAGCTTATTAAAAACTAACGTTTTCGATCTACTCCATAGATCATCCTCAGGTTGAAACATTCGAATTTGGAATAACAAAAAATAGAACACCAAATTCAAATTCAAAGAGATAAATACCGACAACGTTGCAACTAATTAAAATAAAAATTAAAGCGTAAAATTACATAAATGTAAAAATAAATAACATACAACTATTAAATATTATTATAAGCCACTATCCGTTAACCAATAAAAATCATTAAGGTTCCCATAACACAATTGAGGATATGGTGCAATTCAAGAGCTACTTGTAAGTTTTTTGACGGCGTACTTCCATGCTGAGGGTAGGCCCTCCGCATCTCTGGCGTTTATGCATTTTTCATCTAGCTTGCCCCTATATATTTCCATTTTTTCTGCAGTTTTTGCTAAAGTTGAGGAGTGCACTTGTCTGATGATTTCCACATCCTCCCATCTAACTACAGATCCTTGGGCCTGAGCCATCTGGGCCAGAACAGTTGCGTTAGATCTTTTTCTAATATCATAATTATGCTCTCTGACCCTTACTCCTAGATTTCTCATTGTAACCCCTATGTACTCCTTTTCTATTCCTAACTGCTGGTTCTCATATGGGATCCTATAAACTCCCGCTTTATCTTCCTTCTTAATATCCCCTTTATCATTTCTTAGAATCTTGTACGGATTCGGAGCTCGTTTTAAGATCAACATTGATCCTTTACTGTCCGCAATCTCCTTCGTGACGGTTCTTACATTTTTGTTGAATGTACATTTTGTGTATTTACTAGGCCCTTGTATCGCCTATCTCAAATTTTCTAATAATGCCAGCGATTATGTTTCTCCTGTAACCCAAAGTTTCTGCTATCTGCATAATCCTTTTCATTTCTTTATTTCTGTCCATAATGTTATCGCAATATAGAAAAGCCCTTCTGACTAAGGCACGAAAAGCTGCTAATTTATAACAAAATGGATCATTGGACTGCACAGGAATGTAGAATGGGCTATGTGTTGGTTTGGTATACATCGTTTATTTTGCCAAGTGCATTTCTGTTCAACCACAGATAAGGTTGATTTTGTTTTTTAATGGGTGGCACTGTGTAAATGTTTCCATTAGAAAATGTACTCTGAACCTGAACTTCCAGCTGTTACAGCATTGGATAGAGACAGATCAGCATTTTTACATTGACCTTGTATTTACCAAATCTGACACCCAGTGACTTCTATGGGAATATATCAAGGATATGAATCAATATTGGTATTATCACTATTGATAGTGCCAAGTTCAGAAGAGTGCAGTTTACCACATTAATGTGTACCAGGTAACATGTTACAGTTGTATTAAAAATCTGTAAAAGCCTCTAAAATTTCAGAGATTTTGCCTCTTTTCCAGTTTTTATAGTAACATTTAAAATACTTCTGAGAAATTATCTAAATCTTTACAGTAAGCCTGTATTTATAAACAAAAACATTTTTAAAAAACTTTTTTTTATGACAAACAGTCAAACCTTAATACATATATACAGAAGAATACTGATTATCTGAGCCCTAATTAACCAAGGTTCCACACAAGGTTCCATGTCAAACCTATACGTGAATATATAGTTGAACCTCACTACAATGATATTTTGGGGACCAGGAAAATAGTATTGTTATACCAGGGTTATTGTAGTGAGGTCTTGAAATTTAAGAACCGAGAAAATTAAGAAAGTGAAGATTAGTTTAAATACATTCTGTGCCCACATTTCAGTAAACCAATGGAATACTGCATTGTTGACATCACAATTAGGTGTTTTTAGATGCTTCTGAGAAGAATTTAAATTTCCACTTACTATACACTGCACTCAGTTTACAATGCCATACTTTTGCAATTTGTTGTTTCATTCCACTATCAATATTTTTGAAAGTTTATAGCTTCATTTCCAAACATATCTGTATCCATGCTTTTGCCATTTTTTTCCACTACATACTAGTACTGCTACCTTATTCTTGGCCACTAGCTAGAGACAGGAAAAGTAAACACTTTGTGGTTGGTCAAGGCACTTGCAGTTCCTTTTAGTAGGATTGGCTGAGGCAGTGATGATAGTTGCAATGCTGCCAATTAGCTAGTTGTGGACAAACCATTCTTAAGCACAGAGGATCCTAAGTAACACAATTAGCAAATAGGCATCCCTAGCTTTTTACTGTATGGTTCCTGCATCAGTCAGCTGCTATGAAGCATTCAAGTTGACCGTGGGTTGTGCCAACACTAGGGTTTCTGAAACGGGATCCCGGGATTCCGGTTGTTTTTTTAACCCGGGAAATTTTTCTTATCCCGGGAAATCCCGCAAATTTCTTAAAAATTCACTTTTTTTCTTATTTTTTGTTAAGGTTGAGGAGTTTTGCAAATAGAAAGCATAATTAACTCATTCACTGCCAGAATACATTTGTATTTATTAATTTTAAACCTACCTATTAGTTTTTTTTAAATTTTTGCTCGTCATAGCATGTCACAAATGGCAATAATCAATATATNATTTGTTTTTAATACAATAATATATTTGAAACTGGCTGATCAACCCAGCATGTATTAAACCGGTGTGTTAGAAATGTATTTATTAGCCTTTATTATCAGAAACTTTATTAAAATATATGTGTAAAATCATATAAATTTAAAATTTTATGTACAATTTTATCATTTTCTCATTAGTTATATGAAATTGTTTAATAAATGTTATTCTCACTAATACAATTCATTGAATTATACTAAAGTTAAATAATTGGGGGAAATGTAAAAATTGAGCAAAGATTAAAAATATCAAATGTAAAAATTATTGTAAATAAAACAATTTTATTTTTCTGCAATTTTTTGCAATACATTTAGAAGAGAACTAATCATGTTCACTCTCTTCTCTTCACATTCTTTCTCTTGTTTCAAACGCTTTTCTTCGATCTCTTTAAACTCCTGCCAGCGCTGATCTTCTCTCTCACGATCCTCTTTCTTCTCTTGTTCTTGCTTACTGGCCCAAGCTTGAAACCACTCTGGTGGATCTTCTTTTCTTTTTCTTTTTAAATTTGTGTGATTCCGAAAAGAATTTATTGAAGGGGGATGTACTGCTGCCACATCACATTCAGAGTGGGCAGGCAATCCTGACTAACTGCTTGAAAGTTCACTGGGAGATGGGATCTGCTCCACGCATGGTTCAGAAGAAATGATACTTTCTTCTGGAGGATTGATGTCCACTCTAGATCCAAGTTCCTGGTCCAGTAACTTGAAGTATGGCCAGGTAATGGCAGATTCCCCAGTGTGTTGTTTTGCCTTATCTCTATTTCTTTTATATGTCGTCTTCAGATTTCTCCATTTCTTATCACAGTCACTGGGAGAAATAGTGTAACCATGATTTTCCATCTTTTTTGATATTGAATCCCATAATTTTGTTTTTCTTATGGGTTTTCTGAATTCATCGTCCATATTTAATCTTGTTGTTATCAACAACCGCGTGGAGGAATCAGTCCAAGAGAAGTCTCCTGCAACAGAACAACTATTATTTATAGTGTATTAGTATATACATGTATATACTGATGTACTTGTATATAAACATATACATACCTGATTCTCCCTCCTCGTGTGATTTGCTGGCCAGTCTTATTGAATTAATATCAACATCTTCTGGTAAACCAATCTGTTCTCTCATTCCCCTCTCATATATCAGTTCTTCAAAAAACCGAGGAATGAAATCATGATCTGAAAACCATAAAAGAACATGAACTTTTGTTGTTTGATAGGAACTAAACAAATGACTTGTCCTTTTTAATTACTTTAAACTAGTTTTACTATTATTAATGCTATAAATGCTTATCATACCCTCCAATTCATAATAAAACTAATTTAAAGAATTTAATTGTAATTTTAACTGTAACTGTTCAACGTAACCTTTATCACAAGGGGTAATAAATTGGTTATTGTATACATTTGAATATTATGTTCCAACTGATGAGAGACTATAAATCCAAAATGCATTTTTTTTTCTTTTTTGGAAAATACACGTGTATAAAGTCCTATAAATTAAAGGATATGCAAGCCTTTATTTATACCATTCATTGCAATTTGCTTATGATATAGCCTAGTTTACAGCAATTCTTAATAATATCACGTTGGAATTACTTTTAAGATACTAATATTGCGTAGAAAGTGATTATTATTTGTATAATGTAATTTATCAAACCAATTATGTAAAAAGTATGCCTGTACAGTCTTTTACACAAACTTTAATATATAATTTTTTGTGTGAATTTCGAGTTTATTTCGTGTAATTAATAAAGCGTTATGAAAAACAATAACTTACCATTTTCTAAACGACGTTTAATTGAAGAATCAACTTTTAGTTCAATTTTTAAGTTCTCGTAAACAAATTCGACGAATTCCATCGTGGTGGCTGCCATTTTGTTTAAGCGCAAAAAGCACCTCGTTCGATCGCTGCAGATTTAACCTCAAACCAGTGAAATTGCTGAGAAGTTCGCTGCGCGCAGCGCTTCAAGAAAACGAGTTTAACAACGCTCTCAGCGGCATCGCTTAGAAGCGCTGTTCGCAGCGCTGAATTTAACAACAACCCGTTAGTCTCTCTATTAAGATAATCATCAGAATTTTTCCTATGTTGCTAGTTAGGCCAATCGTTCTATAATTCTTGCACTCTAACATGCTGCCTTTCTTATGTATTGTCACCAATACTGATTTTGCCCATTCTTTAGGTATCTTTCCTTGTTTCTATACCTCATTGTATCTCATCAATTAAGCTTTCTCCTCCATGCTTAATCATTTCTCCTGTGATTTTGTCATGTCCAGGACTCTTATTGTCTTTTAACCATTTCACTGCCCTTTCAACTTACTCCCTCATAATATCATTTTCATTTTCAACACTTGATAACAATAACTTCCTTAATCATCTACTAGATTTTATAATACATCTGTATCTAACATTTCCTTCTATAGTTCAGAGCAATAATTTGTCCATCTCTGTAGGACTTCCATCCTGTCCACTAAAACCTCTCCCTTCTCATTTTTGATTGCCATTTGCTTTGGTTTCCATTTCTGGTTGACATTTTTGATCATCTTATATACTTCTATTATATTATACATTATACTTATATTATGGTCTTAAATTCTCCCTAATATTTTTCTCTTTCTACACTGATCCTTTAGCCATTTTGCTTTATCCATCCTAACTGCTTTTTTCACTTCATTGCATTTTATCTTATACTGTTTTTCCAACTTTTCAGAAATGTCTCTTCTAAGTCTAAGAGCCCTTTTTTCTTGGACAAGCTTTAGGGTTTCTTGTGTGATCCATTTCTTGTTAATTTTTTCCTCTTCTGGTAGGGTCTGCTGAATTGCTTCTCCTATTGCATCTGTTATTTCTTCCATCTTGTCTAGGGTTTTATCTTCTTCTCAAGTGTATTTCGATATATGCTTCCTATTTTCTCATTGTTAACAGTTAAACATAATTCTTTGCTGTCAACTATGTCAACAAGCCTGACTTTAACCATGGAGGTTGCCATCTTTAATCTTTTTTATCCAATTTGAACATTCCTATCCACTGCTCAGATTAATTTGATCATGATCCAGTCGATCCTAGATGGCATTTGTATATGGAGATAGAGATTGAACAGATTGTTATAGTTTGTATACACGATTTGAATGATTACAGTAATCTTGGATCAGTTTGATTCCAAAAGTATATGCACCCAAGGAATTATCACTGATTAATCACCCCTTTCACAATATGCACTTTTATTTGATAAAGTTAGTAGACACTTTATTAAAAATTTAGAATTTGTAAGTTCTAAAGAAAGTTCTAAAAACTTCTAAAGAGATTTATCAGGTTACATTGAGAAACATTACAAATTGGAATATTATTTTAAAAGATCTAGTTATTATGCGTTATTATGATAATAATAAGGAATTATGGTAAAATGATTCATTTTACCATAATTCCTTATTATTATCATAGAATTATGGTAAAATGATTCATTTTACCATAATTCAGAAAGCACAAAAATTGTATTCTGTTACTTGAATTATGCCATATATTATTTATAACAACAATTATAAATTATAATTACATAATTTCTAGCCATAATTGCATTGTACTTCCTGAATAAGATAAAAATAATTATTTCATGATAGTTTTATTAATCAATTGAAAATATAGTTGTTTTGCAAATGCAAGCACTTCTTGATTTTTAAATGTTTGATTTACAAGCATTTGCTTTAACGAACAGCATAGTGAATAGGTTCAACAGGTCCTTCAACTGTTACATTGAGATTTTTGATGAAAAAAAAGGAAAAACTTTACAATCTATTTATGTGTAAAATGTGGACTGTGAATTAGATAATAAAACTATATTAATCAGTAAAAGCTTACTCAGTAAAAGCAAATTAGTATAATTCAGTAATAAAAATAGTTAGCAAAATTAAAACAACAAAATATAGAATTATACTGTTTTTAGTTTTTTAGAAGTATTTATCACAAACAGAAATAAATACCTTAAACAATGAATAATTGTATGTTAAACAAGTGTTTTCAATTAATTTATCAAGTCATCTTCAGATTACAATTCAAAGGAGTTCCAAAATGGAATAAGATAAAGAATCATATTACAAAAATTTGAATAGAAATTTCAAATCATAACTGGTTCTGTCACATTGCATACAGTTAATATAAATAAATTTGCAATAAAAAAGTGATAATATGAAAAATAATAATTGAAACAAACAATATGCACAGTTCTATAAGAATTCTCTTAAGACAAATTTATAACTTTTTTATAAGCTCACTATAGTCCATAGAATGAAAGAGTAGACACAAATCAGACTGAGCTGGAAGGGTACATGTCAATTGAAAGAGATGGAAGGAGACATGGAAGTTGACATGTGGATTACAGTAATANTTTTTGCAATTATTTAAACTTGGTAAATGTTAACATATATTTATGTAACCACTTTTTGAATTTTGTTTTACGTAATTTTGAATTCTTCGTTCGATTCAAAATGGTAACTGAGGATGATCACTTAAAGCATTTGAAAGTGTTTTTAAGATATTAAAAAATGATTTGCTGGATTGTTTAAAGGTTTTGATTTTTATTTATAGTATAATTCCAGTAAGAAAGTATTTTATTTATTTACTTGATAACATCTACCCTGGAAATCTTAAAGCAGGGATGAAGATTTAAATTAGTTATGCATACCACACAGAAAGCTATATTGGCACTTTCCCTGTAATATTGCTTTAATTCTAAAAAAAATAAATTGAAATATGCAAATAACACAACTATAAACAATGAGAAACAGCCCACCAGTGGATAAAAGCATTGAACACTGGTAGTTGGTCATTGGTTTGTGTCTTGCCAACAGGCTGGCCACATGGTGTCATCTGGTTTTTTCATGTGTCTAGCAGCTAAATAGGGGCTGGTTTCCCATAGAAAGTTTTTCCAGGAGACACCCTCTCCTTGGCAGATCAAACATGAGTTGCATGGCTTTATCCTATTAATCTCATCCCTCAAGATCAGAAACTAGATCAGTGTTGCAAAGACTCATAATTTATCACCAGATCTGGTGATTTTTCCATGTATTTGGTGATTGAGTGATTTTTTTAAGAAATAATTTTTAAATGAAAAGAGTATAATTTGTGATTTTACTGAAGAAAAGAGATTATAGAATATATGGATTCATAAAAAAAGTATAATACTGTACTCTTAAAAAGTCTATATCTGGTTATCCTAATAAGAAGGAACTTCTTATAACTATTACAAATATTAAATATGAAAAAAATTATAAAAATGAGATATTGTGTAAAATAATGTTTGTTTATATATATTGCATATAAACAAATTCAATATATATTAAATCCTTGTTAATTTTAAAAGTTACTTTTATTGATAATGTTTTTCAGTTTTTTCTGATATTTTGCAAAATGTATTTATCCTTTATTATAGTTTCCTACAAAATTTAATAACATTTTAAATTTCATTTCATTTTTTAAAGTTTAAATAATCAGTTCACTTTTATCTTTGCTCCAGGAGTGCATATAGTTTTTGTTTCAGATGGATCAATCTGCAAGATCAGATCAATCTTTGTCACATGATACAGATTGCTTCTGTCATGTGTATTAGTTAGCAGAAAGTATACAAGTGTGACAATGCTGGAGCATCCTCTATGCTTTGGCACCACAGGACCGAAGCATAGGGTCCTGTGGTGAAGGGTTGACAGCGTGTTTGCGATGAACAGTTCGTCAGGACTGACACCACTGTGTCTTTAAGGACAGACACAGAAACCTTGATACACATGATCAGTTGCATTTGTAGGTGCTCCGATTTGGGATGGAGATGGCCTGAACATGACTGGAAGAAGTGTACACTACTATGAATTTAAACATTTTACAATACCTGTTTATTTATATAGCAAAGAGATACAGTAGTGGGTTAAGATGCTTAGCTAGCATTAATTCTGAATAACAGTTATAGGAAATTATCCTTCATCATTAATATTGCAGATTCCTGTCAGAGAGAGAGTCACAATTGGTTATGCATTGGTAAATACCTTAGTAGTAGAAGTTGGTCCTTTGTCAGAGTCTCAGAATCAGTGAACTGCGGATCCACCAGGTCAGTTCAGAAGTCTTGGATGTCTTGAGAAGGGGGAAGATCGGCGATGGCTAGAACAATATCCACACAGAATCGGGCATGAACACCAGTCTAAAATGAACTCTCAATGATTGCAAACTACCTCCTTTTTGTATTTGGTGATCTCTCATGGGTTTTTCCCATGACTTCATTAAGAATTATCATACAACAGTCCAGTTGTTGAATTTCAAGTTTCAGTTCTGGGTAACACATTTGATGTGTCACCTCAAATAAGAAAACAAGTCTGCAGGAAAAGTTTTAATCATTCTCTCTGATTTTTCTTTTTCAAAAAATTTTTGACTAAATTTTTTTGTCAAATCAGGGCTCTCACACAAGCAAGATTGAATCATATTTACTCTGTAAATAAAATTGCTCAGAAAATGCCAAAAATGGAAAGTGCATGCCATGCATTCTTGCTGTACAATCTCGCAAAATTGTCTCTTAATACTTACTTTTTTCATCTCAGTTTATCAGATATTTTAATAATGACGTTTTTACTTACCATTTATAAGTTTCAAATACTTTCCATTGTTATCATCATCTTCATTATCAACCCTGGGCTTATTGTCCATTGGTGTCTGATGCCTTTTCCACTATTTTCTTCCATTTCTCTCTATCCATTGCCAATTTTCTCAATTCCTGTACATTTGCTCCACACCACTTCTTCAGGTCATCAATCCATTCTCTATATGGTCTGCCTCTTTTGTACATAATACCATAGACTAGAGTCTTAATTTTTCTGTTTTCATTCATTCTTGTGATGTATCTAAACAGTTGAAGTTTTCGTTGTATAATTTTTTGTACGATATATATGAAAAAGAATCTATTATTATATGAAAAAGAATCATGACTTTCTGCATCCATCCTATTTGTAAGATCTTTCTGTAACAGTGTCTTTCAAATGCTAATCTGCTGGGAAACAGGAATGGAGTCCCACTTGCATGGTCTGTTCTGTCGTAGAGGAAAAGTCCAGGGTTTCGACTTACCTCACAAAACATGGACCGCATTAAACCGTGTCAGGACAGGCCATGGCAGGTGTAGGGACTCTTTGTTCAAATGGAAGAAGGTTCCAAGCCCGGAGTGTGACTGTGGTGCTCCACATCAGACTGTTGAGCACATTGCACGCGAATGTAGACTGCGGGCTTACCCGGGAGACTGGAGTGACATACTAATGTCACCTCAGAGGCCGTAAAGTGGATAAGCGAGTTAGATCTACAACTCTGAACGCTCTTTATATCCTTGTGTACATGTGCAGTCACATATTTGTACAGTTTTACAATAGTTTAATTGCATATAGTCTTACTGCTTCTTATTCTTTTATTTCACTTCTGGTTTTGTATTACTCCATTTTGTTACGCTTTGTTTGTGTCATGTATAAGCCATACGCTAAATAAATAATAAATCAAATGCTAATATTTTTCTTTCCATGTCTTTTGTTATTACCCATGTCTCACAGGCCTACAGCATGCAGGAGAAGATGAGGTGTTCAATACTTTTAATTTTGTCTGAAAACTAATTGCTTTACTTTTCCAGATTTTGTCCATTGATTTCAAATTTGTTTTTGCCTTGGCTATTCTAATCGCTATTTCTTTTTTGCAATCCAATTTATAGGTTAGTTTGCTTCCTAAATATGTAAAGCTCTCTACATTTTCAATTTCTTTCCTTCCATCTACTAGGATGTTTCTTGTTACCAGATATCATTGTCTTAGTTTTTTGCTATTGATAATCAGTCCATATCTTTTTCCTTTTTCATTAAGCAGATGTAATGTTTTCTCTAGTTGATCTTCACTTTCTTCAATGATAACTATATCATCTGTAAATCTCGGGTTATTGAATTTTACACCGTGAACTGACTTCCCTGCATCTCTTGTGTCATCTTATCCATAACACTTTCTAAGAGACTTATGAAGATAGTTGGGGATATAGGATCTCCCTGTCTGGTTCCTCTTTTTGGTTTGAACCAGTTTCCTAGCTCCTCACACAATCTCACTGTTGCTTTTGCATTATCATTAATATAATAGGTTTATTAGTTTATGATCCATTCCATAAGATTTTAGCACTGCCAAGGTGGCTTTTTGGTCTATGCTGTCAAATGCCTTCTGAAAGTCCACAAAGCAAGAATAGATGTTTTTCTGCTTTCTTCTTGTCTTTTCAACTAATAGCCATAATGTTAGTATCTGCTGTATTGTATTTCTGTGTTTCCTGAAACCTGCCTGCTCATCTGCTAAGTGTTCTTCCATCAAACTACTTACGGGTTGTTGTTAAATTCAGCGCTGCGATCGCTGCTGAATGTCTTTTAACAACACACACGGGGCAGCGCTGCAGTTCCAAAATGGCAGCTCTCAGTGCAATTGTTGGAATGTTTAGCGAATTATTTAATTCGAAAAATTTTAAAAAGAATTCATTTTTGCGATACAATGTCTTATTTAGGAAGCGTAAACATGACGACGAAGTAATTGCTGGAATGGCAAGTTCTGTTGTGGTGCAACCGCGGAAAAAAGCCAAGATACAAAACTATTATGAGGAAATTATTCCTCGATACAGTAATCTGGATTTTAAAGGCCACTTCAGACTTCAGCATGAAAGCGTCGAATACCTTTGCCAGATTCTGAATTTAAAAGAAACGAAGAAAATTGGACGGTCATCCATTATAGAGGTAAAAAAAGAAAAGGTTGTCCTATTGTCCTTATGGATTTTAGGAAATCAGGAATCCTTTAGAGGCGTAGGTGACCGTTTTGGACTAGATAAAGGACATGCTCATAGGTTGTTCATAGTATTTTGTAAAGGTGTTTGTAATTTAAAAGAAATTTTCATTAAATGGCCAGTTGATAAGGATGCCCAAGAAGTGGTAAAAAACTTTTCATCATTAAGGGGCAGAAACAGCTTTCCAAATGTCTTTGGATGTGTTGATGGGACATTAATACAAGTAACAGTTTGTCATCATGAAAAGCAAGAATATTACAGCAGGAAGCAGTGCACTGCAGTCATACTTCAAGGGATCTGCAGAAGTGACAAAATGTTTACTGCAGTTTATGCTGGCTGGCCGGGATCTGCACATGATGCAAGGGTGTGGCGAAACAGTGATGTAGGGATTGGGTTATCAAATAAAACTCTCCCACTCCCAGAGAACTGCCATTTACTTGGTGACTCAGCATACCCACTAGAGACATATTTGATGGTTCCTTACAAGGACAATGGACATCTGAATTCCAAACAGAAATATTTTAATAAAAGACTAAGTTCATCTCGCATAGTAATAGAACAAGCATATGGTGATCTGTTTGGACGCTTTCGTCGACTGAAATTTTTGTTCGTAAGAAACAAGCAATACTTAACTAAAATTATTCTTACTGCTTGTGTTTTACATAATCTTTGTATTCTACAAAGTGATGTTAGTCCAGATGAGGATAAACATTTCACTCCTTTCCAGCCTCACCCAAGCCAACATTCAACTAATGCAGCAAATAATAAGAGGGATGCTATTGCTGATTATCTTTATGGTGTCATGAGACTACAAAATAGTAGTATAGGAGACAATTCACAAGAAAGTGATAATCTAGTGTAAGGATACAATGACGAGGAGACTAGACGAAATTTGTTTTTAATACAATAATATATTTGAAACTGGCTGATCAACCCAGCATGTATGAAACCGGTGTGTTAGAAATGTATTTATTAGCCTTTATTATCAGAAACTTTATTAAAATATATGTGTAAAATCATATAAATTTAAAATTTTATGTACAATTTTATCATTTTCTCATTAGTTATATGAAATTGTTTAATAAATGTTATTCTCACTTATACAATTCATTGAATTATACTAAAGTTAAATAATTGGGGGAAATGTAAAAATTGAGCAAAGATTAAAAATATCAAATGTAAAAATTATTGTAAATAAAACAAATCAGATGCAATGAATTCACATATTGTTATTTTATTTTTCTGCAATTTTTTGCAATACATTTAGAAGAGAACTCATCATGTTTACTCTCTTCTCTTCACATTCTTTCTCTTGTTTCAAACGCTTTTCTTCGATCTCTTTAAATTCCTGCCAGCGCTGATCTTCTCTCTCACGATCCTCTTTCTTTTCTTGTTCTTGCTTACTGGCCCAAGCTTGAAACCACTCTGGTGGATTTTCTTTTCTTTTTCTTTTTAAATTTGTGTGATTCCGAAAAGAATTTATTGAAGGGGGATGTACTGCTGCCACATCACATTCAGAGTGGGCAGGCAATCCTGACGAACTGCTTGAAAGTTCACTGGGAGATGGGATCTGCTCCACGCATGGTTCAGAAGAAATGATACTTTCTTCTGGAGGATTGATGTCCACTCTAGATCCAAGTTCCTGGTCCAGTAACTTGAAGTATGGCCAGGTAATGGCAGATTCCCCAGTGTGTTGTTTTGCCTTATCTCTATTTCTTTTATATGTCGTCTTCAGATTTCTCCATTTCTTATCACAGTCACTGGGAGAAATAGTGTAACCATGATTTTCCATCTTTTTTGATATTGAATCCCATAATTTTGTTTTTCTTATGGGTTTTCTGAATTCATCGTCCATATTTAATCGTGTTGTTATCAACAACCGCGTGGAGGAATCAGTCCAAGAGAAGTCTCCTGCAACAATATGAAAGAACAACTATTATTTATAGTGTATTAGTATATACATGTATATACTGATGTATATAAACATATACATACCTGATTCTCCCTCCTCGTGTGATTTGCTGGCCAGTCTTATTGAATTAATATCAACATCTTCTGGTAAACCAATCTGTTCTCTCATTCCCCTCTCATATATCAGTTCTTCAAAAAACCGAGGAATGAAATCATGATCTGAAAACCATAAAAGAACATGAACTTTTGTTGTTTGATAGGAACTAAACAAATGACTTGTCCTTTTTAATTATTTTAAACTAGTTTTACTATTATTAATGCTATAAATGCTTATCATACCCTCCAATTCATAATAAAACTAATTTATACAATTTAATTGTAATTTTAACTGTAACTGTTCAAGGTAACCTTTATCACAAGGGGTAATAAATTGGTTATTGTATACATTTGAATATTATGTTCCAACTGATGAGAGACTATAAATCCAAAATGCATTTTTTTTTCTTTTTTGGAAAATACACGTGTATAAAGTCCTATAAATTAAAGGATATGTAAGCCTTTATTTATACCATTCATAGCAATTTGCTTATGATATAGCCTAGTTTACAGCAATTCTTAATAATATCACGTTGGAATTACTTTTAAGATACTAATATTGCGTAGAAAGTGATTATTATTTGTATAATGTAATTTATCAAACCAATTATGTAAAAAGTATGCCTGTACAGTCTTTTACACAAACTTTAATATATAATTTTTTGTGTGAATTTCGAGTTTATTTCGTGTAATTAATAAAGCGTTATGAAAAACAATAACTTACCATTTTCTAAACGACGTTTAATTGAAGAATCAACTTTTAGTTCAATTTTTAAGTTCTCGTAAACAAATTCGACGAATTCCATCGTGGTGGCTGCCATTTTGTTTAAGCGCAAAAAGCACCTCGTTCGATCGCTGCAGATTTAACCTCAAACCAGTGAAATTGCTGAGAAGTTCGCTGCGCGCAGCGCTTCAAGAAAACGAGTTTAACAACGCTCTCAGCGGCATCGCTTAGAAGCGCTGTTCGCAGCGCTGAATTTAACAACAACCCGTTAGTCTCTCTATTAAGATAATCATCAGAATTTTTCCTATGTTGCTAGTTAGGCCAATCGTTCTATAATTCTTGCACTCTAACATGCTGCCTTTCTTATGTATTGTCACCAATACTGATTTTGCCCATTCTTTAGGTATCTTTCCTTGTTTCTATACCTCATTGTATCTCATCAATTAAGCTTTCTCCTCCATGCTTAATCATTTCTCCTGTGATTTTGTCATGTCCAGGACTCTTATTGTCTTTTAACCATTTCACTGCCCTTTCAACTTACTCCCTCATAATATCATTTTCATTTTCAACACTTGATAACAATAACTTCCTTAATCATCTACTAGATTTTATAATACATCTGTATCTAACATTTCCTTCTATAGTTCAGAGCAATAATTTGTCCATCTCTGTAGGACTTCCATCCTGTCCACTAAAACCTCTCCCTTCTCATTTTTGATTGCCATTTGCTTTGGTTTCCATTTCTGGTTGACATTTTTGATCATCTTATATACTTCTATTATATTATACATTATACTTATATTATGGTCTTAAATTCTCCCTAATATTTTTCTCTTTCTACACTGATCCTTTAGCCATTTTGCTTTATCCATCCTAACTGCTTTTTTCACTTCATTGCATTTTATCTTATACTGTTTTTCCAACTTTTCAGAAATGTCTCTTCTAAGTCTAAGAGCCCTTTTTTCTTGGACAAGCTTTAGGGTTTCTTGTGTGATCCATTTCTTGTTAATTTTTTCCTCTTCTGGTAGGGTCTGCTGAATTGCTTCTCCTATTGCATCTGTTATTTCTTCCATCTTGTCTAGGGTTTTATCTTCTTCTCAAGTGTATTTCGATATATGCTTCCTATTTTCTCATTGTTAACAGTTAAACATAATTCTTTGCTGTCAACTATGTCAACAAGCCTGACTTTAACCATGGAGGTTGCCATCTTTAATCTTTTTTATCCAATTTGAACATTCCTATCCACTGCTCAGATTAATTTGATCATGATCCAGTCGATCCTAGATGGCATTTGTATATGGAGATAGAGATTGAACAGATTGTTATAGTTTGTATACACGATTTGAATGATTACAGTAATCTTGGATCAGTTTGATTCCAAAAGTATATGCACCCAAGGAATTATCACTGATTAATCACCCCTTTCACAATATGCACTTTTATTTGATAAAGTTAGTAGACACTTTATTAAAAATTTAGAATTTGTAAGTTCTAAAGAAAGTTCTAAAAACTTCTAAAGAGATTTATCAGGTTACATTGAGAAACATTACAAATTGGAATATTATTTTAAAAGATCTAGTTATTATGCGTTATTATGATAATAATAAGGAATTATGGTAAAATGATTCATTTTACCATAATTCCTTATTATTATCATAGAATTATGGTAAAATGATTCATTTTACCATAATTCAGAAAGCACAAAAATTGTATTCTGTTACTTGAATTATGCCATATATTATTTATAACAACAATTATAAATTATAATTACATAATTTCTAGCCATAATTGCATTGTACTTCCTGAATAAGATAAAAATAATTATTTCATGATAGTTTTATTAATCAATTGAAAATATAGTTGTTTTGCAAATGCAAGCACTTCTTGATTTTTAAATGTTTGATTTACAAGCATTTGCTTTAACGAACAGCATAGTGAATAGGTTCAACAGGTCCTTCAACTGTTACATTGAGATTTTTGATGAAAAAAAAGGAAAAACTTTACAATCTATTTATGTGTAAAATGTGGACTGTGAATTAGATAATAAAACTATATTAATCAGTAAAAGCTTACTCAGTAAAAGCAAATTAGTATAATTCAGTAATAAAAATAGTTAGCAAAATTAAAACAACAAAATATAGAATTATACTGTTTTTAGTTTTTTAGAAGTATTTATCACAAACAGAAATAAATACCTTAAACAATGAATAATTGTATGTTAAACAAGTGTTTTCAATTAATTTATCAAGTCATCTTCAGATTACAATTCAAAGGAGTTCCAAAATGGAATAAGATAAAGAATCATATTACAAAAATTTGAATAGAAATTTCAAATCATAACTGGTTCTGTCACATTGCATACAGTTAATATAAATAAATTTGCAATAAAAAAGTGATAATATGAAAAATAATAATTGAAACAAACAATATGCACAGTTCTATAAGAATTCTCTTAAGACAAATTTATAACTTTTTTATAAGCTCACTATAGTCCATAGAATGAAAGAGTAGACACAAATCAGACTGAGCTGGAAGGGTACATGTCAATTGAAAGAGATGGAAGGAGACATGGAAGTTGACATGTGGATTACAGTAATAAATTTGTAAAAAAAAACATAAAACAATAAAATTATTTATGATAAAGATATTACAAAAATAGTTTTAAAATGTAAAAAAAAAAACCTGAAAAAGATAAGATTCATGTGTCAACTCCCACATGTCTCCTACTATCTCTTTCATCTGTCACAGACTGTTCCAGCTCAGTCTGACTCTAGTCCACACAGGAAAAGAGTAGACATTAGTGATGTTTAACACATTATGAACAACAATATTTAGGAATGGATCTTATTTTTAAATCAAAAAGTGTATTTTTTTTTTCTTCTTCATCCTTCAGCTTTATGATTTCAATTTTTCCTCTATAATTTGAACTGCTAATATTTTTATGGTTGAATTTCAAAAAATAGGTATGAATCATGGTATCAGAAAAATTATTTTTGAATTTGGCACCATTTATTTATTTAATATATACAGTATATATAAACATTTTTTGAATTTACATTTTAAAGATTCTTTTGGACCATCCTGTATATTCATATTTGTTGAATGATAGAACAAATATTTTTTCAGGTTTTGAATTTTGTGATTATTTTGAAATTATAAGCACACAGTGGAAGATCATAGGGGGAAGGAATGACCCCAAATTTGAAATCAAACGATATAGAAAAAAATTTTTTAAGTACAATTTTTTTAATAAAAAAATTTAATATTTTGCTTTTTCAAAGGCTGTAAAAGAATGTAATATTTATATTTTAAAATTTGGTCTAGTTTGCATATTTAGCAATGCTCTTCCCCTCTTTTTATTGTTTGATCTTCTGCTTTGTTTAAAGATGAATTATAATTGTAATATTTAATGAAAAATTAGGATTATTTCAAAACATTTTTTGATGAAAATAAACTGGCTTTATATGAGATTTTTATTCTTGATATGCTCTTGTTACTAGAAAGTTCTTACATGTAATTATCAAATTTTTATATTTTTTGATTTCTGACAAAACATGGTTTTTTTCCCTCTAATTCAGTCCAGTAGACACGGCTGGAAGCGGAGTTCCAACTTCAGAGAGAAGATAGAGTAATTATCCACATATTTTTTGATGTTTTGCAGCGTGTATTTTTGTCTTCAGCTGCAGATGCTTGTCCTTCCTCCCCTTTAAAATATGCTATAGGCTGCATGTAAACTTTGTAAAACAGAACTATGATGATGATCAAAAAATTTCACCCATAATTTTTCTTGATGTTTTTTACTGACCAGCATGATATTTTTTCAAAATTGCTTTTGCTGTTCGCATGAAGAAATATTGTAATAAGCTGCTAGTATGGAAAATATTTGGGGCATGACATAACTGTCTGTATTTTTGAACAATGTGAAATAACCAATGAATATAAAATTGTAATTGCACGACACCATTCCATACATAAGCATGAGCTTGTTTTTTCATTATGAATCCAAATGCTTGAAATTTTGATTTTGATATTTTTTGCAAAAATTTTTTATTAACATTATTTGGAAAATTTTTTCAGAATTTTACAATTTTTATTCACAAATCAGAGGGTTTTTTTTTACTTTTTTTTAACTGCAGCCTTTGGAGGGGCTTCTCCACATTAGGATGGGGAGAGAAGGTCTGTCATTTGGTTTACAACTTTTTATACTATAACAATATGCATAAATGTATACAATACATACATTAATAATTTTGTAGTGTAAATGTGTGTACAAATGTGTACGTATGTGTGTGCGTGTATTTTAATATTGTTTTAATGTTTATTAATTTTTATTGTATAATAATCACTTAAATATAATGCAAAGTAATAATAAACATATATAAACTAAATTAATTGAATATTATAGATTTAATTAATGTATTTTTATCAGTTTTTTATTGATATTTTATATAAAATTTTCTTATGTTTTAATTTTTAATAATGCATTTTCCAATTCATGCATTATATTTATGGAGATTATAACTTTTTTAATATTAACAGATTCCTTCAAAATGAAGCAATAAAAAAGAGTTAATTTATTAATCTATTATATTAATTTAAGTTTTATTAAATTTTTTTTAATTGAAAAGACTAATTATATACAATAGTAGATCTACAATTAATATATAAATATTCATAATTTATTTATAGTGTAATAATAATTTCAATTTTTAAGCAAATATATATTATATAATATTAATAATTTTTTTCAATTTCTTTNACCAGAGTCAAGGCATAGCAACCAAAACAAAACTAAAATTAAATAAGTGTGTCAGTGTCTGTATTCAGGAATTTCCTAACAATATGACATGTATTCAATATTGTGACTATTATATTATTATTATCATTAATGACTATATATCTTGTTTCATGCAGTCACACTGTGATTAAATTTGTGTTTATTGGAGAATACATTTTATTTTTAATTAATTTAAAATTGATAATATCAGTAGTTAATTTGTAAAACTCTTAATTAAATCATTATGAAATGTTTTCTTTATTACAATTGTAATTTCCAGTAAATGGATTTTATTAATTAATCACTGAATTAATAACACTGACAACAGCAACAGTTAAAGAAATAGTTGCCGTTACTCCCATATCAGTCTATTACTATTATTAGAATTCATATACTTCCACTTATTTGCCTCAGTACAAAAATTTGATAAATTTCATTTTTTCTTGTATAGATAGTTATGCTGTATTTTTAATAGGTAACAAAAACATTTCTAATGCTTATTTATGTCATATGAAGGAAAGAGAGCATGCATATTTGAATACCGTATGTATGCACACATTAGAATCCACCTATTGTAACCATTTTTTGGACTTGCCTGTAGTGATTGTAATAACTGGTTGATAATATTAAACAGGATAAGTAGCTAAAACTATTAATATTTTTTACATTGATTATAATTACAATTTATAATCAAATGATACAGTTGGATCTGGCTATAACATTTGATTAGTAACACTATAATTTGTGGAAATTCTGATTTTATTGACTGACATTAAAAGGACACATTAAAACAATAAAAAGTATATAACTCAGAGATTTATTGTTATTATGATGTTGGTGGAATATATCCTACTCTGTTAATACTGGTATTAATTGCTATGCCAGGCCAAGATCACAGCATCAATCTGTTGTCTTGACAACTATTATCCATCCCTCTCTGTTCAAAGCAATCTCCCTTCAGTTATTATTTTAACCATAGGAACATCTGAAATCAGTGGCAATCCTATACTTCTGAAGATTAATGCATGGCTACATAAAAACTGTTATTGGGGTTATGTGCTGTTCCTGTATGCATATATGTTTAACTTTCCTAATTATGTGACATGTGTTTACTATATCTGCTCTATGTAATATGATGTATGTACTGTTGTAAAGGTCTAATGTTTCCAGACTTTGTGTAGTGTATGTAATGTGATGTCTGTGCAAGAAAAATCTAAAGACACAATAAGTAATGTGACAAACTTTTTTACAATGAAAAGGAGGACACTTAATAAATTGAAGGAAAAATTATCGTAAATAAAAAACATTTTATTCATTGCAACAATAATACACTATAATAATCTCTACTGCATGCATAGGTGCCATGTCATGTTTTGATAAGAAGTAAACAAAGTCATTTGCACGCTCTCTCTCTCTCTCTAGGTCTCCCGTGCAAAGAGCATGCGTCTCATAATTGCATCTCGTCAAACTGTACAGAGCCTTGATGAATCGTCATGTTAAATACAAACACATCATATCAATCACATGCAACAGATCGGTTCGGCATTGATCGAATATGGAGATTTACAGATTAGTCTTCAAATATCAAAAAGGAGGACACTTTTCAAGGGAGGACAGAACTTACAAAAGGAGCACGATTGGTCACCTTACAATAAGTAACTCATCCATTCTCTACAGATACTTTATTTTATGGAAAAATTCTGTGTACTAGTATTTGCTAATTTTTGAGGGGGTGCATTTTGTATGTTGTGACTGATTGGTTTAGCTTTGTCTATAATATATGTGATTTTATTTTGTCAATAAATGTGAAGAATTGTTTTGTCTGTGATTATGATTTAGTCATAGTAATAATAGCAACACAATTTCTGAGACCATCTGTGGTTGTATTTGTAGTATAGTTGCTAGGTATGTGTTTGTTTACAATCTCCCTATGTATTAAATTTGATATTTGATTAAGTTGATGTAAGTAGTTTATTTGTGTAATAAGCTTACAGTGTAATATGTTGTATAGTTTTTTGCATGGTGTGGCATTTTCCATTTTCTTTCTGTTGAAATGTACTTTCTAAAGTTTTTTTTATATTTAGGATCATCTCTTGTATGACAGTCACAAACCAATCTGTCTCCCCAAACGGGCACCCATGAATCAGCCAGCAATTGGACACAGTTCTGTCAATATAATCCTGGCTGAGAACATTGGGATGTCTACCATGTAGCTCCTTTTGAGTCCAGCATTGTCTGATGATGTATGTATATTTCGTGTACTGTGTTAGATACAGGTCAGTGTTGTGTAAGTTTAATGGCATACTGTTTTTGCCTGCAAAAGTAATAGCTTTATGTAATTGTGATGTTTTGTATTTTAGAAAAAAATCTTAGTGTATGCATTTATAATCAAGATTTACTGTATCTGTAAGATATAGTAAATCTCATCCTCCCTTTTTTATGAAGAAGAGTCAGCCTTCCTATGGATTTATTATTATTATGTTGGGTTTAGTGGGATACTCAGTTTAAACTGGTGGCTGTGTACTATGCCGGACCAGAGTCAAGGCATAGCAACCAAAACAAAACTAATTATTATTATGTTGGGTTTAGTGGGTAATACTCAGTTTAAACTGGTGGCTGCGTACTATTCCGGACCAGAGTCAAGGCATAGCAACCAAAACAAAACTAAAATTAAATAAGTGTGTCAGTGTCTGTATTCAGGAATTTCCTAACAATATGACATGTATTCAATATAGTGGCCTTCTGTAGTGTGATGTATGTATTTCTACTCAATTGTAATGTTCCTGGGTTTTTGTGTAGTGTGTGTGATATCACATCTGTACAGGAGAGAACAACAGGTACAGTAAGCACCCTATCCATCCTCCATAGATGCCTTATTTCTTGGGCAAGTTCTGTGTACTTGCTAATTTTTTTCAGTGCATGTGTTTTGTACATTGTGAGTGTTTGGAATGGCTATGTCTATAATGTATGTGATTTTATTGTGTTTGTCAATGAGTATGATGTCTGGTCTGTTGTGGTAAATTGTTTTACTGT
>NW_019384429.1:97700-144162 GCF_000671375.1 Centruroides sculpturatus | reverse complement strand
TTATTGTACCTGTTGTTCTCTCCTGTACAGGTGTGATATCACACACACTACACAAAAACCCAGGAACATTACAATTAAGTAGAAATACATACATCACACTACAGAAGGCCACTATATTGAATACATGCCATATTGTTAGAAAATTCCTGAATACAGACACTGACACACGTATTTAATTTTAGTTTTGTTTTGGTTGCTATGCCTTGACTCTGGTCCGGCATAGTACACAGCCACCGGTGTGAAACAAGTAAAACCCACTAAACCCAACATAATAATAATAATAATAATAATAATAATAGTAATAAAACTGGCTTATCAGATTTATTTATTAATTCACATGCCATTTTCTTAGAAAATATCTACTTCAGAATATTGTAAATTTGCATACTGTAATATTCATATATTAATATATAATCCATTGGACTAATCATTTTCAATTGACCCCAATCAACTCACAAGAAATATCCAACTATCAGAAATGCCTTATCAATCTCTGGGACTGATATCAATCACTTTTAGGACCTCTGTTTAAGATTAATTATTTCATTAAGAATTAAAAATTATATAAATTTCAAAAAGTTTTGTTAAGAATGCAAGCTTTTGAGGATGGATACTTTAATTTAAATAACCTTTAAAATCTTAAAATTATTGATTGTTTCTAAAAATTTCTTCTTGTTATAAATATGTTTTTCAATATGCATAAAAAAAGTTTTTCTGGACTGCATTAACCAACCACAAAACTTATTTATTCTGTTGTTTTGGACTTTTCAACATTGATTGTTAAAAGAGCCAAAGCCCACCAGTGGCCAAGTGGCACACTACAGAAGGCCACTATATTGAATACATGCCATATTGTTAGAAAATTCCTGAATACAGACACTGACACACGTATTTAATTTTAGTTTTGTTCACTGAACACTGGGAGTTTGGTTGTGGGTTTGCATATCGCTCGGATGGGCTGGCCACATGGAAATATGCCTAAATAGGGCCCAGTTTCCCTTAGAAAGACCTCCCGGAAGGCATCCCCCTAGGCAGATCACTTAAGTGTTGCGTTCCCATAACCAAACAAAACAAACAAACAAGCAAACAATAAAAGAGCCAAACAACAAAATAAATAAATTGCTTAATGGTACTTATAAAAAATCTCAATCATTATGAGCAAATATGTCTTAACTGAAATTCTGCTTGCTTTTTTACATTCTCATTTGAAAATATCTCATAAAACTGACAGTTTTATAACTTCATCTTAATTAAAAATCTTATGAAAATATTATACAAAATAAGATATGTAGTTAAACCTTGATTAAGCATCACTATTTGTACACCTTTGAAGTCGACACTAAATTAAGTATTATGCTAAACTGAAATACTTCAAACAATAAGAATTAATGTTTACATAGTAACAAGGTCTGCTGTGAAGTTTAAGAAAAAGTTTTTATTAGCCAATTAATGCAAACTCCCAGCAAAAAGACAGATGTTGTAGATGTTAGAAAAATTAATTTATCATCACAACATAATTATATATATATAGGTTCAAACAATGGATGCAACTCTGATGGATTATCCAGCAGTATCTTAAAACCCGATTGTTGGTGGGACAATTACAAAAATATGATGATGATACATTGAATCGCATTAATACTAATCCATATAAAAATCAAGAAAATTCCAAACCCTTAATACTAAACTACACTAAGAGAGAAAAATTGAAGATAGGGGCAAGAAGTAGTCAAGATGGCAGATAGAACAGAGCAAAAGTATCTGAATTGTATGAACATCTTTCTATTGTTTTGAGGAGTCAAGCCTTTCTTACACACAATAAAATGCTTCTGCCTTTTTTCCTTGGGTCTTGAGGGTTTTTACTTATATCCAAATTGTCAGTCACTTGTTTGAAACTCACAACTGGTCATATTGAATGCCAACTCTGACACACTAACTTTGACCTGGAGATTTCAAGGTTCCTGCTCGAAGTTATGACATCTCCATCTACTTGGACACTGGACACTGGACACTGTAACGTCTCTCTTTTTTTGTTGTCCTCTCTCTTTGAGCACCAACTCAAAAGTGTCCTTTCTTTGCCTCGTATGCCCTCAGGTAACCTCATATTCATTATGCTGGTGATTTTAGGAAGTGGCCTCACCTCCAAGGAGGAAGAATTAAGGAGATTAGAAAGTCCTTGAAGGTGGAAAGAACAAAAAGGAAAAAATGTAAGAAGAACAAAAAGATAAAAACAGACAATATGGTGTACAGCTACACTATATATAAGTTTGAGGTTGAGTGGTTGAAAATGATATGATTTAGTAATAACATTATTATTTACAACACAAAATTGTACAGTACATTTAAGATCTTTCAATAACTCTGAATAACCATATTTAATACTTTTGGGGAAAAATCTGTTTTAGTATTTATTGATATTTTATAAGAGGGTGCTATAGACACCAACAATTGCCATAAATAAATCGGGCTATATTTTGGAAATAATAATTATGAATTACAACTAAATTTGACACTAGAGGGAGGCATTAGGCACCATCTCATATTAAAATTAATAATTATAATACATAATCAATACATACTGGAAGTAGAATAAGTTGAAAAATAAACTACACCGATATAAATCCAGCAAAATTTAATAAAATAAAAACGTTTTCAATCGTTTTTCAACGATCATCTTCAGTTACTAAAAATAGAACATTAAATATAGAACATAAAATGCATTCGAAATAAATACAAAATAAAAATTAACGGAAAACGCCCTAGCGGATGAACTAATGAAAAATTAACAAATAAATATTGAAAAATTAATAATTGTAAAAGGATCTCCACGCAGTGGACAATGAGTCGGCGTCCCTATGGTTTATACAACCGGTTTTCATGTGCGCTTTATAGATTTCCAATTTCTCTAGATGTTTGATCGTTTGCCGATTAGTTGTCGTTTTTATAATTGATGCTTGATCCCATAGCACATTTATATCTTGTTGTTTTGCGTACAATGCTAACACAGTGTTATCAAGGTTCTTATCGATAGTGTACTTATGTTCCTTGAGCCTTTTCTTTAGACCGCGCATCGTCGCACCCACGTAAACTAGCCTGGAATCGAATCGTTGATCATGTAAAGGCACTGAATATATACCCGTTGTTGAATTCCGATCCTCTTTCTTTTTGTCGTTTCTCAATAGTTTGAAAATAGTGGGATTGCGCCTGTATACAATGTGTAAGTTATTAGACTTGGCAGTAGATGTGTGTATCCTGTTCAGAAATGGTACGTAATTAAGCACTATTCGTTTATTAGGGTCAATCTTGGGTCAATGCCGTGTAGTGGATTGGAAGGATGTTTATCTATTGCTTGGTTGGTTTGATATAATTCTAGATTCCTTCACCTTTAACTATAAACATCACCTGGTAGTCATATTCATGCCAGCCATTGGACACGACACCACAGATTTATAAAAAATTTGAATGGATAAACAAGGAAAAAACTGATCTCAATCTTACAAAACTAAATTGTGAGTCATGATTTGTACCACAGCAAAATGAGTTATACTAGCAAATATACAAATGTGATTGCTTCACAAGCCACAAGGTGAAAATGAAACTTGATGATGATCTCATTAAAGCTCAAACTTTAATAAAACATTGTAATATTGACATAGGAACACTAACAGACTGTTATAAGCATGTACAAGTCTAAGCATGAGTGAGGATGCAGGTGAGAAATTATTAGTAGAACCAAGATTAGAACATGCTGTACCAATTTCTTGAAATGAAACAGTTAACTGTCAAGTTATAACTTTATTCTCTTCTTCACGATAGAAAAGTGAGGAGAAAAAAATCAATATAATCAAGCACCAAAAGTCACCAATTATTAAAAAAATAAAAGTTTAATCTGAAACTTTTCAGATTTCAGAAATAAGGTGGACAAAAAATTTGTGTCTTAGGCAATGTTTAGTTCTGTGCCTATCTTTCCATAGGCTGTATCCATTCTATGGAAAGACAGGCAATAAATGTAATTTGCCTTGACCAATTTGCTTCTATTATAGAACTAAGCAACAGCAGAATGTGCATAAAACAGAATTTGGAAAAGATGTATATTATATAGAAATAGATAAATAAAAACTCACGCCAAAATTGTATAGTCTCTTGATAACTAGCACTGAGTTTAGCGAGATAAGAAAAATTGTGTTAACGCTGAACTCAGTGCTAGTTATCAAGAGACTGTATATTATATATTGTATTTACCCAATTGCAAGCTGATGCTTTTTAAATTTCTTCATGATTCAAAAAAATGCCTCTCAGCTTAGAATCAGTATCATTAATATGGTCGGTAAAATAGATAATGCCTTTTACCAATGTAGTTGAAAGTTTGGAAAAATATTGCCAGAAGCCACCATAAATAAGTTTCCACAAATTTTGTATGCATGCATGNCAACGATTCGATTCCAGGCTAGTTTACGTGGGTGCGACGATGCGCGGTCTAAAGAAAAGGCTCAAGGAACATAAGTACACTATCGATAAGAACCTTGATAACACTGTGTTAGCATTGTACGCAAAACAACAAGATATAAATGTGCTATGGGATCAAGCATCAATTATAAAAACGACAACTAATCGGCAAACGATAAAACATCTAGAGAAATTGGAAATCTATAAAGCGCACATGAAAACCGGTTGTATAAACCATAGGGACGCCGACTCATTGTCCACTGCGTGGAGATTCTTTTACAATTATTAATTTTTCAATATTTATTTGTTAATTTTTCATTAGTTCGTCCGCTAGGGCGTTTTCCGTTAATTTTTATTTTGTATTTATTTCGAATGCATTTTATGTTCTATATTTAATGTTCTATTTTTAGTAACTGAAGATGATCGTTGAAAAACGATTGAAAACGTTTTTATTTTATTAAATTTTGCTGGATTTATATCGGTGTAGTTTATTTTTCAACTTAATTATAATACAGTGGGTGATTGGTTAATGAACAGTTTGGTTAACGAACAAATCGGATAACGAACACTTTTGTGAAAGATTTTTATGTTAGGACAATGAACATCTCACAGAACAAACACAAGAAGCAGCAACGTAAAATAATGAATACTGATTGGTCTTCCCTTGTCTTCAGGCAAGAATTCGGAACTTTTTGGAGCGTGAGACGTCGGCATCAACACTCAACTTGGTATATACTGATTGGATAATATTCCTCTGAACTTTGAAACTCTCCTTTGTAATTTCAGCCGTTTATTTTTCTGACAGAAACAATTCTTTTATAGTACTTGAGAGACCGTTGCGCGGGCACTTGTTAAGTTTTGCGGCAGTTTTTATTTTTGAAAGGTGAGAGTATAATAGCAAAGGTAGAGAGTAATCAGATGTCTGATGTTGCTGGGCAGTATGAGTTGAACAAATCTACAGTAGACTGCAGTTCACTCTTATCTAAGAAAGATACAGTATAATTGAGAAAACTCAAGCAGCTAAAGGAGTTACAAAAATCACATTTGAAAAATAAAGAACATTGAAGAGCTCATAATGGAACCTGAAATGGATCTGACAACAGAAAAACACCAAGACCTCTTGAATGAAGAACACCAAGAAAATTGGTGAGATATGTTTTCTTCTGAAAAAGAGGATTAATGTCGATATCTGCTATTAAACATCTTTTGAAGAAGTGGGAGGATGTCAGAACAATGGTCTTAGAATCTCATCCAAACTAGGTTGAGGTTATAACATAATCTTAGAGATCTCTACAATTACATTGCTATTAATTACTTCTGAAAAATCCTAAAGAGAGAAAAGCAATCGACATTAGACAGATTCTTTAATCCCTACAAACGGAAAAAACATGACTAATAAAAATGCAAGACTGTGTATATATGTATTTTCATTATTACATATAAATAAATGTAGTAAGAAAGTATACATTTTTTATTTTTGGGGGTCTCCAGAACGAATTAATCAAATTCCCATAAAAACCTATGGTAAATCGATAATCAGTTAACAAACATTACGATAGCAAACATAATTTTGGAACAGATTATGTTCATTAACCGATCACCCACTATATTTAATTAATTAATTTAGAATAAACTGGAATTTAGTTATAATTCATAATAATTATTTCCAAAATATAGCCTGATTATTTACGGCAATTGTGGGTGTCTATTTGCTATGCATCGGGTTTCGGTGATGTTTACATTTGAGGGTCTATATCAAAATTTTACTATATTTAAAAAAAATCTTAATAGATAAATGGGAGTGAGTGGCTATTGTATTTAGTAATATTATAGATCAAATAAATAGAAGAAACTTGTATTTTTGAAACTGTGCCAGTAATCTTTGTAATTCAAACACAAATTATTTATTATATGTATACAGAAACTTGGCAAATCACAGAATTAAATTTTATTCAGTTGATACATGTTCTTTTCATTTATACACATTTCGGGCATTTCTTGCCCTTCTTCAGCCAACTTGCAGTTTTTCTCTGTAATTGTTGTTTTGTTGACTCTTATGCACCTTCTGATGATTATTGCCATTTCAGTTTTGGAATTCTTATTCTGGTATTTTTGAAACAACAATTACAGAGAAAAACTGCAAGTTGGCTGAATAGGGGCAAGAAATGCCCAAAACGTGTATAAATGAAAAGAATATTTATCAACTGAATAAAATTTAATTCTGTGATTTGCCAAGTATCTATATACATACAATAAATAATTTGTGTTTGAATTAGAAGAAACTTGTTAGAAGTAAATTAGATAGAGTTAGAAAACCTAATAAATAAGATTTTTAACAATTTGAAGGGCTTATCACACAAAGGCCTACAGAAAGAAGGACCAGATCTTTATTAAAGACTAACTTTTTTGTAAAAGTTCTGGTCCTTCTTTCTGTCGGCCTTGGTGTGATAAGCCCTCCAAATTGTTAAATCCTATTTATTAGGTTATCTAACTCTATCTACTTTATAGTCGTGGGCTAAAAGCGTTGTTTATTATTATTGTTACAAGTAGTTAATTTTGGGCAGTCTGTGAAACCAATGGCACATGTAGAGCTTGCATATACACTGGCTTCTCAGAGTGCAATCAAATGGCCTCTCTGCCGTGTAACTCACATCAATGGAAAGTGTCACTGGAGCATTAACATTGTAGAAACACTAGTACTTTCATTAACACTTGTTGCCAATTAATGTTTTTGGAATAGCACTAGCAGAGAAATTTGAAGAGAAATTGACATTAATTACAATTGTAGATTATAATTAATGTCAATTTCTCTTCAAATTTGCTCTACAAAAAATATCTATATATTTTTTATATATGGCTAATGAGGATCTTGTGTACTGAAATGCATACCAGTAATAAAGTTGCACTCTGATTACAGAAGTGTCATTTTGATGTTACCAGGATCAGTGTGATAAGTCTCTGTTATCTATACTATAGTATTTGAGATATTAGTTTTCACAATTTTCGAGACAAGAAGCTCTTTTATAATTTTGCCAGATGTTTGCAATATGACATTGTATTTTAGTTTCTCCTGCCACAGCTAATTTGTTCTTAAAGTATGTGGCTAACTATTGCTCTCTTAGTGGTACTATTCTAGTTTTGAAACATTGTGAAAACTTATGGCTGATGATGATACACTGAACATCAGTATGTAACTTCATGTTAACTTTGATGTTGTATGATAGTCTGACAATTTTGTACCAGTCATCACCATTGCAATGTTCTGTTGACACATTGTCAAATCATAATCCTATACTAACCATATCTATTTGATTATAAGCTGACACTGATTGCAAGCTGACCCTAGGAAATCAAAAACAAAAATAAATAAAAAGTGAAAATTTATTAATCAAGCATAAGAAATAAATTTTACACCACTTAACTATTCAGTTGCTGTCATTAGATGACTCAGACTCATTGTCACTTGATGTTTTGTTGCTCTCTTCATACAGAGAATCATCATCTGTGTTGTCAAGCACATTCAAGATTGAACACTTTTTAAAACACACCAGTGACGACTTCTCTAGAAATACTTTTCCATGCATGCATACAAAATTTGTGGAAACTTATTTATGGTGGCTTCTGGCAATATTTTTCCAAACTTTCAATTACATTGGTAAAAGGCATTATCTATTTTACCGACCATATTAATGATACTGATTCTAAGCTGAGAGGCATTTTTTTGAATCATGAAGAAATTTAAAAAGCATCAGCTTGCAATTGGGTAAATACAATATATAATATACAGTCTCTTGATAACTAGCACTGAGTTCAGCGTTAACACAATTTTTCTTATCTCGCTAAACTCAGTGCTAGTTATCAAGAGACTATACAATTTTGGCGTGAGTTTTTATTTATCTATTTCTATATAATATACATCTTTTCCAAATTCTGTTTTATGCACATTCTGCTGTTGCTTAGTTCTATAATAGAAGCAAATTGGTCAAGGCAAATTACATTTATTGCCTGTCTTTCCATAGAATGGATACAGCCTATGGAAAGATAGGCACAGAACTAAACATTGCCTAAGACACAAATTTTTTGTCCACCTTATTTCTGAAATCTGAAAAGTTTCAGATTAAACTTTTATTTTTTTAATAATTGGTGACTTTTGGTGCTTGATTATATTGATTTTTTTCTCCTCACTTTTCTATCGTGAAGAAGAGAATAAAGTTATAACTTGACAGTTAACTGTTTCATTTCAAGAAATTGGTACAGCATGTTCTAATCTTGGTTCTACTAATAATTTCTCACCTGCATCCTCACTCATGCTTAGACTTGTACATGCTTATAACAGTCTGTTAGTGTTCCTATGTCAATATTACAATGTTTTATTAAAGTTTGAGCTTTAATGAGATCATCATCAAGTTTCATTTTCACCTTGTGGCTTGTGAAGCAATCACATTTGTATATTTGCTAGTATAACTCATTTTGCTGTGGTACAAATCATGACTCACAATTTAGTTTTGTAAGATTGAGATCAGTTTTTTCCTTGTTTATCCATTCAAATTTTTTATAAATCTGTGGTGTCGTGTCCAATGGCTGGCATGAATATGACTACCAGGTGATGTTTATAGTTAAAGGTGAAGGAATCTAGAATTATATCAAACCAACCAAGCAATAGATAAAGATAGATGCTAATCAAGCTGGCTGCTATATTTATTTACCTGTCAATACAACTTCAATATCACTTAACAATACAAAAGTAGCATTAAAATGATATTGCAAAGGAAATTTAAGCTGTTAACCTTGTATAGTAGCACCTCATATATCACAGATTTGGATATATTGCGGTTTTTTGGTCCCCAAATTTTAAATTATCAATTGTCATTAAATTTTTTACAATAAAATACGATATATTATTCCTACCATTGTCCTTGAAACTACTACTGTGGGTAAAAATAATTGCCAAGATCTAAATAAGCAAAACAGGTGGACAGATCAATTATTATTTGTTTCCTTTTGATATTAAAAGTTATTTATTGGTTTTAAGTACTGTCTCCTCATTTACAAGTTTCTGTGAATTTGAAATTTCACACCTTTATGTGAATTGATTGTTTTGTGTCAATTCAAATAATAGTGTGAAATTTCAAATTTACTGCATAATATGTAAGGTAAAAATTTCTTTATTTCTGAATGCAAAGTTCTAAAATTTTTATACAGTAGTAACCAATGGTGTAGCTACATATTCAGCACTCTAGAACAAGTCGAATCGGTACGCCCCCTTGTTCTTCGGAAGAGGTCTCGCGAAATTTTATTTTGAATATTCAGTTTAAAAACATATCTCATTATTTTGATTTAATCCCTTACTTAATAACAATTTATTTGAGATTCGAGGCATTTCAACAATAAGATATTCAATTTAATAAATCTTATAATATAATCGAGATGGATTGATAATGATGATAATAATAATAAGCGCAGAGCCCAAACAGTTAGGAGTTGAAAGTTGAAATTTGGTACACAGTTATGGTACGCCATGCCAATGCATCCTAAGAAAAGGTTATTCAAAATTCCCCCATGGGGGAGGAAGAGGGTTAAGGATTGCCCTGAAGAACTTAGCTTCTACTGTACTATTTTAGATATGGTATTTCACGTTTTTGCAAGAAATCGAGCATGTTTTTAGACCCAATTAAAAATTCTCTAATTAGTTTGGGAAGAGGGAGACCTAATTCTTGCACCCAGTAAAAAGAATAAGATTGCCTATAATCTAATAATCTTAATCTTTGCTATCGTTACTTTTTGCTTGAGCAACACCGGACTCATCTGCTACTACAATTATAAATATAATAATAAAACAAAATATAATTCTTTAAGTCCTAGAGTTTATCATTAACTCTAGTGTCAATATGTTAATGATAATTCATCCGTTCTAGTGCAGGATAGGATGACAAATTATACGTACCAGCATACCTAATAATATTTACTACATATTATATAAACTGTATTGACAAAATGTAAGCAAGTTTAATTTCATTACAAATACATAATAATATATAAAAAAACTTCAAAATTATTTTCTCGCTTTTTCATTTGCAAATCGGTCAATCACTTTCTTCAGATCAAGTTGACAAGCTATTGTTTTTTCAATTGATATAGCCATGGGCGGATCTAGGTTTTTCCAGGTCTTGGGCTTATTGAAGTCCAATGGGGCCACATTTTCTGTTAATAATACTATAAATTATCATTATTATATTATTATTTATATTAACTATTTTTTACTATACGATAAAAATGCTCATTGTTAATGAAAAAGTATTAAAAATTTATGATGATAATTCAATTTTTGTGGGCCCTTGACACTTAGGGTCCCAGGACTTAAGACCTATTAGTCCCTATGTAGATCTGCCTTTGGATATAGTAACCAGAGTTAAGATGGTGTTGTGACATACTGCTGCTTAAATAAGTTTTGATTGATTTTAGTTTTGAAAAACTTCATTCTGATGTTGTTGTCGTCACCCATAAAGTTAAAAAAAAAAAATGAGGCATGCTACAGTAATGTCGGAGAACCTATTTGAGGATGCAGTGTGAAATAAAAGTAGTTCAGTAACTTTGCTTATAGAAGTAATTTCTTTTACCTGGTATAAAAAACACATTTTAAATCAAAGCAGTTGAGGTCCAAAACTAGACAAATATCGAGGGGATATGCTGATTGTAACAATTCCGATTGTTTCAGAATATTTTTATCAGATGACGCAACAAGATATGTAGGCAATAAGTACTTGATACATAATTGTCCAACGGATTCACATCTAATAGTTAATTGAATAATTATTAAATCCAAAAATTTTTTTACATATGTTTTTACAAGTTTTTATTTTGCCCTTTCTAACTTGATGCCCTTGTGATTCTTGCACCTGGAGCAGTTTGCTCCAACTGTTCCATGGTAGCTATGCCTCTGGTAATAATTTTATTTTGCATTTTAGAGAATTTGTGACACTTCAGAAATGTCCCAGAACCATACTAAAATTGAAAAAATATATAAATTTATTGAAAACATCAAACAATTGCCTAAATGTTTGGGCTATAATTCTGCTAATTTTAAAGATTAATACAAAGTAATTTGCTATTAGAAATAGACGTTAGATGCCATCTCTTAACTGAATTAATAATTATAATTTGAATAATTTATTAAATAATTCAGAACCACCTGGAAGAAAAGAACTGACCTTGGGTGGGGCTTAAACCCACAACCTCTGCTTGCCATGCAGTGCATTTGCAGTTGTGCCACCCAGACCCTGAGCAAGCTTTTGCTTCCAGATGTATATTTTAGATACTGCTAGAGTTTATCATTAACTCTAGTGTCAATATGTTAACGATAATTCATCCATTCTAGCACAGGATAGGATGACAAATTATACGTACCAGCAATGTCTTTAAAAAGAAAAACTTTATTGAAGTTATTTATGCAGATCACAAAGCAGTTGCAAACTTTAGTCTGCACACACAGAGAGAGAAAAAACACAACTATATAAAAAACAGGGATTTTCATTTTTAAAACATGGGATGAGATCTCGTGCTTTTCTCGCAAGCACTATTATTGAGGAGTTGTAAAACACGGACATCTAACAGATACAACCTTACACAGTTAATCACAGCACTAGCAGGGACATTTGGTGATGTTTCTATATATATCAGGCTTCATGATGTTTGTTATACTTATCTTAATATTAATAAATGTATATGAAAATAATTTTGTCCGTAAAAGGGCATATTACATTTTATAATAATAAAACAAAGAGTTGTTCTCAAAATTTAAACAAAAGAAAATTAGACAATATAAGATCAACTGTCTCCAATTGGGATTGAATTGACAGTTGATTTTGACTTTGACTATCATCAAGTTTGAATTTTGCCATTCCTTTACAGCAGTGTTCCGCAACCTTTTTCTACTCGCGGCACACCTATGACTTTACATGACTCAACACAGCACACCAAAATGTTATTCCCCTTAAAAACGTATATATTATACTATTAATAGAATTACGTAATGCCACTAACCTATTATTATTATTATGTTGGGTTTTGTGAGTTATACTCGGTTATTTCACACCGGTGGCTGTGTACTATGCCGGACCAAAGTCAAGGCATAGCAACCAAAACAAAACTAAAATTAAATACGTGTGTCAGTGTCTGTATTCAGGAATTTTCTAACAATATGGCATGTATTCAATATAGTGGCCTTCTGTAGTGTGATGTATGTATTTCTACTTAATTGTAATGTTCCTGGGTTTTTGTGTAGTGTGTGTGATATCACATCTGTACAGGAGAGAACAACAGGTACAGTAAGCACCCTATCCATCCTCCATAGATGCCTTATTTCTTGGGCAAGTTCTGTGTACTTGCTAATTTTTTTCAGTGCATGTGTTTTGTACATTGTGAGTGTTTGGAATGGCTATGTCTATAATGTATGTGATTTTATTGTGTTTGTCAATGAGTTNGAACTTTAATTCACTGTAGAGTGTAAAGTGTAGAAAATACACTTTTTTACTACTGTTAAAATAAATAATTCTACTCATACCTTTTCAATATGATATTTGCACCTGCTTAGCTACACATAGACGGCTGATCCGTGGTGGAATCGTTGACAATGCTAGTCTCATTTTTTCATCGACAGATCTGAGTCTCTCCCTCTTTGATGTTTTAATTTCAGTCAACGTTGAGAAGCCCAGTTCAATACATAGTAGAAAATGGCAATAACATATTAACTGCCATCTCAGAGATAACCGGGTATTCACTCCTTATTGCCAACCAAAATGTATCCAAAGGCACTTCGAGGAGTTGTAATTTCAATGTTCTGTCTGCTTTTAATTCCGCGAGTTCCTCTTGTAAATGAATAGGTAGAGATTCTGAAATCACAACAAATGGATTATGAACCCAGTCAATATCTTCAACACTGTCTCCAAAATACTTCTTGAACCTTTGCTGCAGGATTTGTAAATGTTCTTTAATTAGATCCATAATCACTTTATTACCGGAAGCAATTGACCATAAAGTCGAGAACATTTCAAACGAACCATTTTCAATTCTCTGTATCCACAAATTTAGCTTATTCATAAATCCTTGAATCTTATCCATACTAGTAAGAATATTTTCATTCCTACCTTGCATTTTTCTGTTCAGTTCATTCAAGTGTACAAGAATATCAGAAAGATACGCCAACTTACATACCCATTCATCATCTGCAAATAAATCCGCGTACTCATGCCTATCAACAGTCAAAAATGCACATACCTCGTCTTTAAGTTCCAATATTCGCTTTAATACTTTTCCTCTTGATAACCACCGTACTTCTGTATGTAGCAGGAGTGTGGTGTGTTCTGATTCCATTTCCTGACACAAAACGGAAAATAGCCGTGAATTTAGGGGTCACAATTTGACAAAGTTTACAACTTTTACTACTTCTTCCAGCACAACTTTCAGAGATGGCAAAGATTTAGCAACAATGGCTTTGCGGTGAATAAGACAATGATCACATTGTATTTTAGGATTAATTTCACGTACTTGAGCTACAAATCCTTTCACTCAGCCTGTCATAGCTGCAGCTCCGTCTGTACAAACACTAACACAGTCCTTCCATTTTAATTCATTTTTGAGCACATATTCGTTACTTACACGAAATATTTCTTCATCGGTGGCTCACGTGGGAAGTTGTTTGCAAAAAAAAGAAATTAGTTGCAATTACATTACCATTGATGTACCAAATATAAGCAAGAAGTTGTGCGTAGTCACTAATATAGGTGGACTCATCAATCTGAAGTGAGAACTTTCGACTGCTTTTGATTTTCTCCTTCATAATGTCTTCAATGTCACTGGACATCTCAATAACTCGTCAACTGATTGTGTTAGCAGAAAGAGAAAGTTTTGATATTTCACTAGCAGCTTCTGACCAGGACTATTTTCACCATCTCTTTACAAGCAGGCATTAATAACATTTCAGCTATTGTATGTGGTTTTTTGGCCTTTACGATAAGTTCGGCTACTTTATAGCTAGCTTCCTGTACTTTGTCCGAAACACATACTGTTGTAGTCATGAATGTTGCTTGTTTTTGGTTTTGTTCCAACAACCGACGAAAATAATTGACATCTTTGCTTGACAGAGAAGAATGTTTTGTTGACAAATGTTGTTTCAATTTACTGGGAACCATAGCAGCATTAGTAAGTTTTTCACCACAAACAATACACTCGGGGATTGGGCACGTTTTATCACCACACCAAAAAAAAACCATAAGATAAATAATTACCACTATACTGCTGGCGCACTAACTTTTGTTTCTTATTTTCGGGCTCAATGCTATCACTATTTCTACTCGTTGACAGAACACTCCGTACAAGGAATTTGTCCATCTTAGAAAAAATTAAATAGTATAATAATGTGGGGGCCGAGGGGGGAGAAAAAAAACTCGACGAACGATAATATGTGATATATATCGTCATCGTCTCCCTTGCCGTTTGGATTGCCGAGCGGTAACAATCAACGACATGTGGAAGCAGTTGAGTCAGAGATAGATGCTTCGTTTACAAACAACACAACCGTTTATTAAACACGAAAGAAGCTTACAAGATTTCCGCGATCTTGGAAGTTCTGCGGCGGCTGCGGCCTCTGGGTCTTCCTCTCCTTTCCAAGATAGTCCCATTTTGAAGGAGTGTCCCTTGTTCGCGAATGAACCATTCCATCACGTCTCGACGACTCCGGGACGATGCGGTCGACTTCCGTTGATGGAAAGATGTCGATCCGAGGTCGGGAGATGGAGACGAAGATGGGTGCGAGACATACACACAATAACAGATCCGTCACTTGGAACTTACGGGAGAAGAAGCCGTCGCGTCCTTGAATTTCCGGAGTTTTATCTGTTTTCTCTCAGATTCCCCTTTCCGATTGGTCTCTCCTCGTCACCTGATGACAATTCAAAACCTTTCGGGGGCGCGGGAGAGGTCAAAATCGAAGTTTAATTCAATCTCCAACCGGAAATGGTCGACGGACTTACATTCTTCTATTGTTTTAAAGTTAGCGTCGCGTTTTCATATCATAAAAATCTGTTACTAACTAATATATTATTTTCTTTAAAACAATTATTTTAACGCGAATTTTAGTGAGTGTTCGGACCTGTCCAGAGCCTCACAATAATAATAATAGAAAAAAATAAGACTGACTAGCAATCACAATTTTCGGACTACTTCAGAGCACAGCTGAGATAGAATTAAAATATTTGCAAGACACGGAACCTATATTCTTCAAAGGGAAGTCTAACAATGGGTTGGTGAATCGGTATAGGAATGTAATAAAGTTGAAACACTAACAAACAGGGACAAGTACCAAAATAAAGTAATAAAGGACAGGGTAATCCCAGCAATTTTGGGAAAAGCACGTACACAGAACAATTGGCAAGGTTAACAAAACATCTGTGAGCAAGTTTATTTTATATTTAATTTCTTAGAATACACAAAAATGTGTGGTTTGTAATAAAGAATAAACAAACATCATCATATTTCACCAGTGCTGCATCAGAGAATGAAATACAGGCATAAGAAACACAGCAACTGTGATAAAAATATTCTATTAATTGTCAAGTTTTATTTATATATGTAAAACTTCACGTCATACCTTATACCTTGTGACGGCACACCGGTTGTGGAACACTGCTTTACAGGATAATATATATCGTTTTCCTATTGGTTAAATTATATTCTTGCTACTTGCCATTATAATAAAAATCCAGTTTGGTTTAACTCATAAACAAGTGTATTTTGCATTGCAAAAATGACAAAATGCAAAAATCATGTGTTACTGCTTGCTGCCATAAAATCTATCATTGTGAAAATCATATTAGATTCAGGCAGCCTTACTTTATACAATTTCAAAGTAATGCTATCTTATAATGCAAATAATAGTAAACATTGTCATGTGCAAAAAAATAAGGCTTTATTCACAAAAGTCAAAAAATTATTACAAAATTAACATGTTTGCAGTAACAGCAGCTAACATTATAAGTTGATCATTTCAAATTTTTTTCTGAAGAGAGCACTATAATGTTTATTTATAAATGGTATCAATTTCCTAAATAAACAGTTACTATAAAAATTGCTGAAAACAGCATTAACAGCTTCAGCTTGATGATGAATATATAATTAAAATATGCAAGAACATACAAGAAAGATTCAGCCGTACACGAGGTGTTTAGCCGGCAGAAAAGAGGGTAAGGGAAAGGGGAGAGAAAGGAGGAGGGAGAGGAGATAGATAGTAGAGAAAGGTAGGATCCCTCTGAATGGCGTATGTATGGCTACAGTACCCTCTATGTTTGATGTTAGTGTGCAGTGTTTAGGTTGCAAGGCTGTAGAAATTTACAACAGAAGAAACACTCCAAAATAAAAAAATTCTAACTTCACAGTTTGTCTTATTCACTGCCCACATCTCATGAACATAACAATGTCATACAGCAGAGTTGACATTTATTTTGAGGCTAAAAGGTCAATTCCACTATATGATTTTGTTGTGTTTGAGGTATGGGAAGAGACAGTTTTGTAGCAAAGCTTCCACCTGTCTCCAGATGGTGGACAAAGATTCCATTGCAGCTATGCATGCTTGCCTCACAATCAGATGATCATCTCTCTTGCTGGTCTGTTTGAGATATCCATAACCTGTCTGCCAGGTAAGTGCACCCTCACAGTCAATTCAGAATAGCTCAGATGGCAGACAGTTTGGCAAAACAGTTATCCTGCTTCTTTCAGCCCAATGATATGGCCTTTCTCACATTCCATTAGCTGTGTGTATACCTTTGGGTGAGTCATATAAGCATGCCTGGTGTTTGAAGACCTACAAACAATAGATACACTGAAAATTCTGAATATAGTGAGCCTTTAGAAGTCTTTTTATAGAATATTGGAGTAGTCATTATGGAGGAATTATCAGGCATGTGATCATATCACATCTGTAATCATTTATCAGGTTGTAAAGGTAAAATTTAGACATTTCTAATTTTTTCTAGAAATGACTGGAAAAAATGTTCTAGAATGCTTAAGGTGAGTATGTAAGTAGAGTAACTAGAGGAAATTTCATCACATTTCATTGGAAACAGATGCAACAGTAATGTCTGACAATATGAAACTTTTGAAAGAATGCATTCTAATACTTTTGCTCTATTACTTCAATAGTACCACAACACTGTAAAGGCTTACATTCTCATCTGCAAGACATTGGCAAGGACAACAACAAGCAGACCTGCTACAATTGGTTCAAATTCAAGGATGAAGATTGCTTGCTTCAAGATGAACCCTATCCAGGAAATGATTCCACCATTGATGTTGATATTCTCCTGCAACTGATAGATGATAATCCGTGGTTGACCACCAGGGAATTAGCACAACAACTTGAGTATTCCTATACACTCAATACCTTCAAGACAACATGCCAGCACATCAAACAAAGATGATTTTAGGAAAGCTGGCCAGTCTGGGCTAAGTGGTTCTGCTTCATCCACTTTACAGTTCAGACTTGGCACCAACTGACTACCAGGCCCGCCGTAAGCGGGCATGCACTGCACGCGGGCGACACGTCCAGGGGGCGGCAAATCGAGCGATCGGTTACGTAATATTCAAAGTCATTGTCATAATACCCACTCTACTTATACCATAAGAAATGTCTTCGCATGGAGAAAAAAATCTGACCGGCGCGCAATTATTATATTCTTATTTATATTATAGCGTTAAAGCACCTCTATTGGCATTTATCAGAATTAAGATGCAATGCGAAATGTCTGTCAGCAGGTTGAAGCATCCGGCAGCGCCCGAAAGCCAAGTACCCATAGTCGTGCTCTATGACAGAAGTTGATAGGACTGGCAATAATAGGGAATCCCCACAGAGCTTCCTTCTCAATTTGTACTTGTACGCATTCGAACAGTTCTATCGCATATCAAATTGCAATTATTTTGTTAATAATTTTTCTGACATGGGTCTAAGTATAGTTAATCATATTTTAACTTGGTTAGCATTTAAATCTGAAGCTTAAAGACGATTCGAGTAGTGAAACAGACATTCACGGTATTGATTTGTATGATTGAAATCTGTACTTTAAAGTTGCATTTTCCAGAAAACCTGTCTGATGATCCACAAACCCTATTACAATATCTTTTTACTAATGACTTAATATCAACATTTCCTAACACAGCAATAGCACTAAGAATTGCATTTGGTGAAAGGTCCTTTTCAAAGTTAAAAATTATAAAAAAAAACTATTTAAGATCAACAATATACCAGCAAAGACTAAGTAATTTAGCTATAGTTTCAATTGAACACGAAATCTTAGACAGCTTGGATGCAAGAAAATTGATAGCAGATTTCGCAAACATAAAGGCAAGAAGAGTTACATTTCTGTAAATAAATATTAATATGGTTTTTACACTTAAGTAAACAAAAATAACTTAGTAATAATAAATAGTTTTTCTTTATAAAGTATTTCTTTTCTTTTTTCACACCCCTATGAGACAACACTAAAGAGCCTTACTGGCAAGCTCAGCGTAGGTAGTCGTAGTTAAACAGGGGGCGGCATAATCGGTATTGCACACGGGCGTTCAAACAGCTAGCGGCACCCCTGCTGACTACCATCTGTTTTGCATCCTGCAGAACCATATTGCCAATATACAATTCAATAATATGACACACTCAAGACTTTCTTCAAGAAAAAAAAAACTCCAGTCATTCAGTGCTCACAGGATTGAAAGTTTGCAGCAAAGATGGCAAGACATAATTGATATTGAGGTTGATTACATACAAGACTGAACAGTAATGATGAGGTTGATTACATACAAGACTGAACAGTAATGATTGTTGAATTACTTGTCAATAGAGTTTTTTTTCAAAATGTCTTAAATTTTACCTTTACAACCTGATATAACATAGCTGAGACATAGAATGGTCTGATTACTACAAAACTTGATGGATGCATACAGCTATATGGATGCATAACTTTTTTGTCAATGAATGTAGATGTTTCAGCATTAATGAAAATATCATTTGCTGATTCAAAATGAGAAATAAAGGACTTTATAAACTATTAAAATTAGAATAAAAAGTTACAAGAACACAATGTATCAATACCTTAATTTTCCAGCAAAATATTTTTAATATTTAAATCAGATAAACATTTTTGGATATTTTCAACAGCCATTCTTAGGTGATCTCAAATAAAGCATCACAAGTAGAACACAAAGTCCACTAGTTTAAACCTAAAGAACTTATTCTCTTTAAACTTTAGAATGTTTATTTCAAATTTTAAACTGCCAGTTAGAGAACAAAGTAAAAGAAAAAAATATTTAAAATTGATAAAAACATAAAATAGTCAAACATTGAAGAAATAAATAAACATAAACTAAGAAACATTCCATGAGTAGGATCTCTCCTAACCCTATCCTCTACCTATTAAATCACTTCATATAATGATTTCCACACACTGGAAATACCTTATGCATCCCTGGAAATTATATTTATGTTGTCTAGCTGATTTGCAAAACTCCATCCTTTCCAAAGTTCTCAAAATCTTAATGTCTCACATTGAATGGATAATCTTAGCTTGCGGTTGCATATGCCCACTTTCATACAGTGTAATAATGCTCTCTTTAAGCTAAGTATCCAAGACTGCAACACTGGATATTGCATCAGTTTTTTGTCATTCTGTTTGAGTTTGCCTGAGGATAGGTATTGAAAATATCCAAAAGTGTTTGTCTGATATTAAAACGATTTTGTTGGAAAATTAGTGTTGCTATATTTTGTAGAGAACCAAGTTTATGCTTACAAGAATATAAATCAAACATGAGAAAAAGACTTATAAATTCAGTGTAAAACCAAATTGCATTATACAGAGGATGGTAGAATCAAATAGCAAGAAGCAATAATTACAATTACAAATTACAAAAAATTACAAATAACACTTTAAGCCAGCGATTCCCAACCTGTGGTACGTGTACCTCTAGGGGTACGCGATAGGTTGTTTAGGGGTACAGAAAAAAGTTAGTTATTATGGCAGAAAAAATAATGTATGTATCACAAACTAATAGTATTAAAAAATTATTAGATAAATAATGTTCCTTGCAACAATCACAACTTTATTATACATTTTTTCTTTTATTTTTTTTTTCTTTAATTTAAAGTTACAATATGTAAAATTAACAATACGGTTACTCACTAAATTTCTTAAATGAGGGGTACAATCTAGAGATATGACATGTCACGGGGTACAATCTAGAGATATGGCATGTCACGGGGTACGCTAATGAAAAAAGGTTGGGAACCATTGCTTTAAGCATATACGGGAATGTAATGATTAGATATGCTTGAGACACTTTAAATATAAATTTGATTCTAATAAAGCATACAGAATTATCATCAATAATAGAAATTTCAGAATGATGGATAATTGTGATTTATGGGAAAGAACAGAATATCAAGTGGCCTGTGTTAAAATTTCTTATTTTTTATGTTTATAAAAACTACACAATAGTATTGCATCCAACAATGTTTATATTTTATATGTAATATACTAAAAGATTGGCCCTGAATCTCTTTCTAAAAAAGATATCAAGGACATTGTTAGTGTCATCTGTCCAAACTATTAGATAAATATGTAATTGTATTTGAATACCTTTATAAAGATAACAGAAATAAAAACATTCTAATTTGCTTTTAGACTTCTGCCAGTGAAATTTTTTATGTAATGATTGGAATATTTTTGATTGATGAACATAGATGGCTACATATTATTTTTTACTACTTCTTCGTCCTGGCCTATATCCCAGATTATTTGGGGTCAGCCTGGAATGTCAATTTACTCCACATTGGTCTATCTCTAATTGTTTCTTCATCCACTCCACAGTCCAGCATATCTGTTTTTACACATTCAATCCACCTCTTCTTAGGTCTTCCTCTACCTCTATCTTCCTGTACTTTCATATTTAGTGCCTTTTTTGTTACATGTTCCTCATTCCTTCTCACACATGTCCAAACCATGTCAGTCTGTGGCTTTTTATTTTTTCTGAGATAGATACTACCTTTAAACTTCCTCTGATGTAATCATTTCTAATTCTATCCATTCTTGTGACCCCGCACATCCACCTCAGCATTCGCATCTCTGCCACATGCAATTGCTTCTCTTCGGTGGCTGTCATCGGCCAGCACTCGCACCCATACATAAGCATGGGTCTGATGACAGTTTTATATATTAGCCCTTTTATTTTAAATGGCATGCGTTTGTCACAAGTTATTCCTGTCACCTGTTTCCACTTTAACCATCTTGCATTGATCCTCCTAGTAACCACCCTATCAATGTTGCCATCTTTCTGGAGCAGAGATCCCAGATATTGGAATTCAGTACTTTCTGGCAATGGTATTCCATTTAGTTTTAGCAAACCAGTACCAGGGAGACCATCAAAATTACAGAACATATACTCCATCTTGGTTTGGCTGATTTTTAGTCCCTCATTTTCCAGCACGTGTTGCCATTTGTTTAGCCGTCTCTGTAATTCTTCCCTGCCCTCATCAATGAGGACTATGTCATCAGCAAACAGCACACACCAGGGGTATGTCCTCTTGTACAGCAGATGTTATTGCATCCATAAATAATAGGAAGAGGTATGGGCTGAGTGCTGACCCTGATGTAAGCCCACTCTTACTTAGAACATGTCTGTCAATCCGGCTGCAGTTGTAACTTGCATGCTGGCCCTATAGTACATATCCTCAATTGTCACAATGTATTGAAGCAGCACACCTTTCTTCCTAAGGCATTACCAAAGGACTTCTCTCGGTACTGTGTCATACGCTTTTTCCAAGTCTATGAACACCATATGCAGGTTTCTCCTCACAGATTGGTACTTCTCCATCACCTGTCTCACCACGAATATGGCATCTGTAGTACTCCTCCCAGGCATAAATCCAAACTGGCCTTCAGTGACACTAGTTTCCTCTCTAATTCTCTGTTCAATTACCTTTTCAAAAAGTTTCATTGTGTGAACCAATAGTTTTATCCCCTATAATTATTACATTCCTGCACATCCCCTTTTTCTTTAAAGATGGGTACTAAATAGCTTCTTCTCCATTCATTGGGTATAGTTCCCTCTAACAGTATTTTGTTAAATAGTTCTGTTAACCAGTCTCTTCCCTCCTCTCCTAGGACTTTCCATACCTCTATTGGTATCTGATCTGGGCCCACTGATTTCCCATTTTTCATTTTGTTCAATGCCAGCTTTACTTCCCATTTCTCTATTATGCCTACTAGGCCAATATTTTCAGTTTTAGTTTGTCTGTCATTCTCCACATTCATAAGGTCTTTAATTAATTTAATTAATTAAAGTATGCTTTCCACCAGGCCTTAATTTCTTCATTTTTAGTTAGCACTTTGCCATTTGTGTTCTTTATACATTTGATATAGGTCATACCTTTACTCCCTCTGCCTCTCATTTTCGCAAGTCTATATATGGCTTTTCTACCTACTTTTCCCGTGAGTGACCTATACATTTATGGAGAATTGAATGAGACTGTGAAAATCATTTTTAATGTAAACAAAATGTTCCAGCTGATTTTACAGGATGGGGTAGAGAAATGGAATCTTTTCAAAATTGATTTTTCCAGGCACTCATGGGGTGGTGCTAGCTTGTTCACAAATGCTGTATTGTCAAGAGTATAGCTTTTAGTAATCATGAACTAGTGGACAGGTGTGCAAAATGCATTTTCTATTAAGACAGTTATTATTTGTATAATATATTGCCACTCAATAATGATTTTGCTGGATGAGTTTAACATCCATTGAAATAATAGAGTGCTATTTAGACATGCCATTATGAGATGGATTAAGATCTTTGAAGAAACTGGTTTTGCACTAAAAAAGAAACCTTCAGGTATAGCAAGAACTGTATTTACCCCAGAAAATAACTTGAATGTGAGGGCTGTCGTTGAACATAATCCATGACTCTTTGCATGATGCCTTGCAGTTTCATTAAACACTTCAAACAAAAATCCACAATGCATTTTGCATAAAGACTTACATCTTCACCTATTTAAAATACAGATAGTCATCATTCAATTCATAAACTATCATGTTAGCCAAACAAAATTTTTGTCATCAATTCCTGAATCTTTTGGAGGAGAATGATCTTATTTACAATATGTCTGTCAGTGATGAAGTGCACTTCCATCTGTTGGGCTTTGTGAATAAGCAAAATTTGTAATTCTTATCACCAGAAAATTCCAATGAACTGCATCAGAAGCCTTTGCACAGTGCCAAGATTACAGTATAATATACAATATTGTCTTTTGAAATTGTTGGGCCTTAATTTTTTGAAGACTGTGACAAAAATGCAACAACTGTTACATCAGCCTGCTATGTCCACACAACTGAGGCATTTTTGATCAAGAATTAACCATATTTTCTCTTGTTAATGATTAGACATGGTTCCAAAAAGGTAAGGCAACTGCTTACAAATTAGAATATCCAAGGCTGTTGTAAGAGAGTTGTTCTCTAATTATGTCATCTCCAAGAATAATGGCATTTCTTGGCCCACAACATCACCTGATTTTTTTTGCAGAGATATTTGAAGAGCAAAGTGTACATTAACCATCCACACAATATTGCTGAACTCAAATTCATAATTAATGAAGAAATAGCAAGAACGCCATTAGAAATGTTGCAGCAGGTAATAGCTTATATGCACTCAAGAATAGAGGAATGTCTGCTCAGAGACAATAGTCATCTCAAAAGATGTCATTTTCAAAAATAAAATGCTGCTTTTTTTTTTTATCATCTTTAAGCTGATACATTTGTAATTTCTTAAATAAATCATTTTACTATATTAAGCTTTTATAATCTCTCATTTTTCTGCTGTATTCTCTATATACATGCATATAGTAGAAACTCCATTAACCAGAGTTCAATAAACTAGAGATCCAATTGACAAGGATCTTGGATCAATTAACAAGGAACACACAAAGTCATTTTAAAAAATGAATTTATAGCTTATATAGAAATTAATCTTAAACAATTTAATAAAACAGGATAAGGATATATAGTCATTATGGTTTAATTTCATAGAAGAGTACTTTTGTCCAGTTTCTGTTTTACTTTTTATTTATTTATTTATTTTTACAATTAAAATAATGTTAATTGAGGATGTCAGTTGACAGTTGACTTCCACTACCTTTTAACAATTATAGCTGCATTAAAAACTAAACTAAGAAAACAACAATATTTACAAAAGAATAACAATAAAATATATACAAATAAAATCATATATACATAATTATAATTTTAGTGATGACATTATATTAAAAAAATATATCTATAATCTAACAATAAAAGAAATACATAAATAAAATACATTTGAATGAATTAAAATTTATATAAAAAGTTAGTTCATTAATCTTTTTATTTATTTACAAATTAATAAATAACTTGGTTATCTGTTTTACTTAGAATAATAAAGATAACTAAGTTATTTATTAATTTATGTGTTTTCATGTACTACTTTTAAATACAGTATAATCAATATGCAGTAAGTGTTCTATTTGTTTCAAGTTATTGGCTATATTGTAAAAGAATGATCTTTAGGAAATAGACAATAAAATGGAGTATAAAATACATGAATTATTACAGGTTCTTTTGTTGGGAACTCTCAAACAAAATCAAATTATTTATTATATCATTAAAATATTTAAAACAAATAATAGTCAAAATCTTGTATTTGTTTTATAGGGTCTGGTAATCTGAGTTGTATTCTTAAAACTTTGTGATTATTGGTAAATGGAAGGTTGCTAAATTTATTTAGAAGAAAATATATCTTATGAATTTCTTTATTGACCTTATTTAAAAGAGACAGGAATGTCATTGACCAGTTAGACAAGCAGTTGTCAAAAATAGATTGAAAATTCGTAAAATAAATGGAGCTCAAGACGGATTTAGATAAGATTGTGCAGAAGTGACACAAAATTCCATGTCTAATTTTATATAGAAAGGATGGTTACTAAGGGGAAATATATCATATTATCCTTAGAGCAAAAAGTTTATAATTTATCATGCAGTGGATAAAGGTAAGTATGCTAAAAAAATTTTTTATTGAATATGTCTTGTCAAATAAATGAAAATACATTAATATAAATGTGAGTTCTATTATTTGTGGTTTTCAATTATCTGGGCAAATTTTGAGATTCTGTCTTGTGCACATAGCTAATGGGGACCTTTAGCTTATCAGAAAGTTATTAAGTGATACATATGAATGTTAAAGTTATTTTAACAACTTCCATTTAACACCAATTTCCCTAACACTAGGTGGGGGGAAAAAAATAGAAAATGATGAACAAGAGATAAGAAGCAAGTGGAATTTATGAAATTTATGTTGCTTTGTTTAGTTTTGTGTTTACATTATTGTGACCAGAGGGTCACAATAACCTCTTTGATGCCTTGTCAGGACTGACACCACTACAGTATGTCTTGGTTAACACAGGAGCCACGACAGCAATTTAGTTTAGGTTAAAAAGTAGGTCAGGTGAGCAGCCACGAGCGTGAGCAATCAGGTTCTGGATGGAGATGCAGTGATAGCCTGGTGGAAGTAGAGTACTCAGACACCAAAGTTAACAACTACATAATCATTTAATTTCAGTGAAAAGGAGTACATAATAGGCTAAGTCGATATAACCCAATATATATTGTATATTGTAGTCTATCTATCTAGTGGTCGTGAGAGAGAGAGAGTTCACATGAGATTTGTGTGAGGATAAATACCTTGTAGAGGATGGAGATCTGATGCATGCCAGTTGGGTTGAAAGAAAGAAAGTTGTAGATGACAGTTCTTATTCCAGGTGTACAATTGATAATATGGCTGTAGGCAAGAAGGATGACATACCCATAGAAATAATTAAATTGATGTATCCGATGATATAATAAAACAATGTATTCAAATGTAACCAAAATTTGAGGCACAGGAAAACAAGTGGCCTGGTTGAGAAACTGGCGACCACTGCCTAAACTTGCAGTTACTTGCTATATTGAACTGATGAAATTGAGACAGTAGTATGAGAAAGCATCACTTTCACTGCTGAAAACTTAACATACAATTTACTCCTAGATGTGAAAGTTGACAGTTATTTGACAAAGTTTTATTCTCAAGATGTTATGTTGTGATTTAGTTATGTTAATAAATTACATAGTGCAAAACAAAGGTAACCAAAAAATTAAAGGCATATACAGTAGAACCTCGATTATCCGGACTAATTGGGGATGAAGGTAGTCCGGATAAGGAGAAATCCGGATAATCGAAACAAATACTTTGTCTTCTAATGATAATACAACAGGTTTTCTTTTCGATGACATATCGGTAATATTAAAAGTAAACAATGTATTTAAATCGTGATCAAATTTTCAAGAAACAAATGTTCGTATTGAATTTGGACTACTACTGACCAACGCTAACAGACTACCTATTGTTTAAAAGGCCCTCTGGTGGCGCAAGAAGACGGATTTTATAAAATAAAAAGAGTCGAAACTGCATTTTTATGAATAAAAATTTGACAATTTATCATTTTATGACGAGTAAAATTTTTTTGTAGCGTTTGTGGCTTTTAAGTAATGCATAAACCTTTGAGGCGCGAGGCCCTTCGGACCGCAAGGCATAGGCGGTGGCCCATGTCATCCATGCCTTACGCCGCCCTTGGTCATAGAAATGATGTAATTTGAATATAAATTATTTATAAATACGTATGTCAAGTTATATTTTTATTACTACATAAAATATATTTAAGAGTTTACGACCACTGTGCTGGGTGAGACATTGTTGAAACAAAAAAGGTTATGAATTCCATCACGTACATAAACAGTGTCGTAATTCGCCAAGTGCAAATCAGCAAATTAGTAAACTTTTTGTTTATTTTGAACAATCCGGATAATCGAAAATCCGGATAATGGAGGTTCTACTTTATAAATATGAAATAACAATGTTAATAAAAGAAAAACAAAGCCACTCTTACAAATTAGTAAAGAAGGAAAAAAAGATGATAATGTTAGCAGGCTGTTAAGAGAAGTTCATAAATTTATGTTATGTAATAAATGATCTTTGTGTTTATGCCTCTCATTTCTGCTAAAAAGAGACAGGACAAAATTTGCTTTAACTAGCGTTCATCAAATGTTCTCGTTCTCATCTTTTCTCACGAGAGTTATGAGACACATTTATTAATAATTTAAGTGGTTACAGTTGTAGAAAAAATGTATAAAAAACTAGATAAAAATTAAATTATTGAGCATTCAAACAATAATAAATTTATAAAACATAAATGTGAGAAAATAACAAAAAAAAAACATAATATCTTAGTGATCTATAGGATAAGTGTCACGCCAAAATACTGTATTACGAAAAGAGAAGACACTGAGGTCGGCGTTACATGTGTGTTTTTTATCGCAAGTACTTTCGATGAACATATAGTCGTCGTCATCAGGTGAATACGAAGATTTACCGAAAAAATTTTAAATGGAAGTAATCCGATGTAGAATAGAATGCTTAAATTTAAGTTGAAACTTTTGTCAAAGCCGTTAAGAACATGATAGAAATATTCAAAAATGTTTGAAAAGTGAATGAGCAGAAAGCTCGGTGGTGTGTCTACCCCTCACAACATCGTTTCAGTGCTCTTCAAGTCAGCTGGCAAGCATTCTAGTAGTGCAAGATTTTCCAGAGGTACAGCATAGACCCCCGACTTCTCAAGAGTGGGAAATTTGTCCCTATCGTTACAAATAAGTTTGCATAGGTTTGGAAATGGGGTTAGTGGTAGTATAAGGCTGTGCTGCTTAAAGATTCTGCAGATATGTATAGAGAGGGGTCCCAGGTATGGCAACGATGTTGTGAGGGGTAGACACACCACCGAGCTCGCAAGAAAAGTACTTGAGCAGGGTTACAACCCACTATGGTCCCAAGCAGTTACGCTCAAGAGCTGTAAGGATTGAAAAATTGTTTTCATATGGGAATCCCTCCTTACTACCACCTTGGACACGTGCAACACTCCAACTCTCGAGCTGCCCAGTGTATGGGTTACACTATACAAACAATTAAGCAAATATTAGCATTCTCCAGAATGCGTATAGTGTGTGTCTAGATCTGCGCATGCACTTATTTGCACATCATGGAGCTTTCTGCTCGTTCGCTTTTCGAACATTTTTGAATATTTCTATCATGTTCTTAACGGCTTTGATAAAAGGTTCAACTTAAATTTAAGCGTTCTATTCTACATCGGATTATTTCCGTTTAAAACTTTTTCGGTAAATCTTCGTATTCACCTGATGACGACAACTATATGTTCGTCGAAAGTACTTGCAATAAAAAACACACATGTATGCCGACCTCAGTGTCTTCTCTTTTCATAATAACATAATATCTGCGGGGTGGTGACATCCATCACCCCACCATCCAATTTATTTCAATTTATCAAATAATTTTGATCATAATTTATTTATTCTTCTATAGAAAAATAAATTAAATCAGACAATAATAATGCTACTATTTATTAAATAGTAGCATTATTATTGCCTGATATAATCCAATAAGGAGATATTGTAATCTTTTCCCATCAAGGATCTGTGAACCTTCTGGAATGTCAAGTAATTTGGCCCAGAGGTAGGTGTTAGGTGGCATCTCTTGATAAATTTAATGATTATAATTAAATTAATATTTAGTAATTAATTTAGAAGGTTCTGGAAGAAAAGAATTGGCCAGAATGGGACTCAAATCTGTAATTCCCACATGCTGTGCAATTGTTGCCAGTTACACTACCCAGACCTCTGTCCAGTCTTCACCTCTGGAACTGTTAATTTAGATATAACCAGTCCTGCTCCAGGCTGATTTTTTTCTTCCAGAATCTTCTAAATCAAATATTAAATTCATCAAGAGGTAGCACCTAATGCCTACCTCTAGGCCAAACTACTTGACATTTAATTATTAAATAGTAGCATTATTAGTTTGATGTAATCCGGCAATCATTTGGTATTAATCTAAAAATCAGGTTAATGGATGTTTATATTTGTACTATACCTGCTGTAATATTTTTCTTTTCCAACCAGTACTAGATACATTAATCCTGTGATCCTTACATCCCTTTGATGACCAACGGAACAAAGGCCTCTTTTTACACATGATTTGTCCTTTTATTATTATTTTGACCAACGATGCCTTACTATTTGTGCAGCCCATTCTAGTAACAATTAATGGATCATACTCAACCAATAACCAATACCCAAATCACAATAGAGACAAATACTTATAGAATGGGTAATATAGAAAAGGGCAGAAAACAAGAAAAGAACGGAATTGGAATTAACACTACATTACTTATCACAATTAAGTATGATTTAACTGTACACAATTATTAGGTATTATCTATAAAATGGTTTCAAGATTGGTACCATTGGTATCAAGATTGGAGACGAAACTATTAATAATATAAGATATGCAGATGATACCACCCTTTTGACAGAAAGCAAAGCAGATTTAGAAAAACTTATCATAAGGGTAAAAGAAGAAAGTGCTAAATTTGGTTTGAAGCTAAATGTAAAGAAAACTAAAGTAATGTCAACTAAAGAGTTAAAAGATTTCATTGTGGATGGTGAAAGAATTGAAGTGGTAGAAAGTTACATACTTTTGGGCTCAAAGATAGAAAGGAATGGAAGTTGTGAAGGAGAAATCAGGAGGAGAATTAATCTTGGCAGAACAGCCATGGCAAATCTCACCAAGATAATGAAAGATAAAGACATTTCCATTCATACTAAGAAAAGAATTGTAGAAGCAATGGTTTTCCCTGTAACATTATATGGCTGTGAAAGCTGGACTCTAAGGAAAAAGGAAAGAAAAATGATAGATGCATTCGAATTATGGGTATGGAGAAGATTACTTAGAGTTCCATGGACAGAAAAGAAAACAAATATCTCAATTTTAGAAAAAATTAAGCCAAGCTTCTCCTTAGAGTCAAGAATCTTAAAACAAAAATTGACCTACTTTGGACATGTGATGCGTAAAGAAGTTTCCTTAGAGAAGCCTATTATGCTGGGAAAAGTGGAAGGTAGAAGGAAGAGGGGAAGGCAACGAATAAGATGGATAGAAGAAATAGAAAAAGTCACAGAAATGAAGCTGGAAGAGCTACGAGAAACAACAAGGGAAAGATCAAGATGGAGAAGACTTGTCCATGAAGTCACCAGGAGTCGACGACGACTCGATGGAACTTAACAACAACATAAAATGGTAGTCACAATTTCTCTCCCCATTATTATCCTGGTTAATAAAGTTTTTACTATATATGTAATGCATACACACTATTGTCATATATATATATATATATGTATGTATGTATGTATGCATGCATGCATGCATGCATATATATGTGTGTGTGTGTGTGTGTGCTATTGACTTTTACTAACAAGATATAATACATAGCTTATTTATGTCTCTTTTCTTCATTTTTTACATCATGACTAACTAGTTTGAGAAACTATTTATTTTATGATTCTCAAACACAAGACCATGCTACTATTTCAACTTGTCGTATTTTTCATCTTTATTTAGTATCAACTGAATAAAGATGCCAAGTGTTTAAATAGTAGCACGGTCTTGTGTTTGAGAATTATAGAAAATTATAAAAGCACAGTTTCAGAAAATTAAGAACAAACTAATTATTCTCAAACTAATTGAAAAGAGGTTTGAGGATAGGTCAAAGTAACAGAAATAGTATGTGTATTGAGAAATAAAACAAGTCATTTAGATATAAATTCAAATATAAAAGATAGCTAGTTTAACACACAGGCTTATGCATACCATATAACTACTACAGCTCTTTTCAATATACAGTTTACTATAATTCATGATACTTATTTCTTGATATTGGATTAAAAATAATTGTCCACTTGGTCCATTGAATTACTCATCACAATTCTCATCTCTCTTCCTTGTTTCCTCCAGCATATTTCTTGTCCAATATTGTTGCTCCAACTCCCATTTAAACAAAGCTGCTCACACACCTTAATCATTCCCTGAACATATTAATCCTATTAACTTCTGCATATACCAAATAGGTAATCAACAAAAAAGACAAAGGTGCACAGAATAGATATGTCATCACTAGGCCACACCACTTTATGTTTTTAGTTAAATTTAGAAATATAATTTGACTCCATACATCAACTTTAGTTTTGTACATAGAATTGATAGGTTAAGATAGTTAATTGCACTCATACCAAATAATGATCTAGTGTAATGTTATGATGTAACATATTCTGTCTTATGTTGTTAAAACCAATTTTGAATATAACATTGGTTTTATGCCATAAGACAGAATACATTACGTCGTAATATTACACTAAACCCACAGATTATCTGTGTTTAAGAGATCATTTGAAAAGGGGTATGAATTATGCAAAAGTTTTATGTTTGTTCTATCAAATTTCTTTGATTATCTACACAAAAATATTTTGATAAATATTATACTGATTGTATTAAATAATATTTTAGAAAACAGTTCAAGAACCAAATTTGGCTTGAAATAATTAACTAATAACTATATTTTAATGAAAAAAATATTTAAAAAATACAAAAAAGTTTTGCTTTTACAGCAATTTAGGTTTTTAATAATTAAGAAACTATTTCATATTGGAGTTTAGTTTAGTCAATAATAAACTAAATGTTTTAGGTTAAGAGACATATCTGCAGAAAAATTTGCTTAGCAGTCATTTGCTAAAATAAATTAACACAAGACTTTCCCAGTTTCCCACAACTATTAGCCTAATTTTTTATGCTATTTTATTTTTGTACTTCTAATACTCTTGAAGACTATAACCAACCAATTTTTGAGTTCGTAGATATAGTGAGTTTCAGTAAAACAGTTATTTATAATTATTTAATGTTTTATTGAAAAATTAATTTTGTTTCTTCATCTGCATTTTTTTTCTGAAAGTTCTATTAAACTAATAGAAAAAAACCAAATTAATTTGAACATTTCTACAGCAAATTAAAATGAACAGCATCAAGCTACTTTTCCAGAAAGAAAGTTTTTACGGTAATTTTGTATATTCTAAGTATTTTTATTCATGTTTTTTATTGTCAGTTTTTATGACATAAATTAAAATTATCAGTTCAAGTTTTTCAGCATCATTGTAATGGTTCTTTGTTGTTATTTTTATGTATGGTGTGTGTGTGTGTGTGTGTGTGTTCACGTGCGGAGACAACACAAAAAAAAAATATAGAAGCTGCCAGTACATTTTCAGCTGTATTGTATACTGTTATATATTATACAATTGCTAATATATTCATTTGTTGAACAACACAGTAGTAATCTATACCATTAACAGATGTGTGCTAAAAATTATTATGCTTACAAATTTATACAGATATATTACTACTGTTACTATTAATAACAATTTCAGTAACTATGCTTTATGTGTATGACAAAGTAACAACCACTGAACTCTAGTACTATTCTGAAAGCAACATCAATTGATCCTGGTCCAGCATAGAATATTACAGTACAGTTCATAAAGACATCACCCCAATACTGGTTAATATTAGAGAGGCTGTACCCAAAGTTTTCATCTTTAAAACATGAATGTGAGTGCCGCCATCTTGTAAGCCTAGAAGTTTGACAATAGCATTTGGAACATTGAGCATGATTCCAATGACATTCCAAATGCCATAACTTCTAAGCTCACCAAGATGGTGGCACTCAATGTTCAATGTTCATGTTTTAGAGATGAAAACTTTGGCCACAACCTCTCTATTAATTAATTCAAGATCCACTATTTCACAAAACCAATGAACCAACGAAAGAAAAGAACACCTACATTAAGAAGCAAATATTTTCATCCATTTTTAAAAGGACATCCTCAGACTGGTGTTCTAAAATCTAAATCGCATGTTTTTGAAACAGATCATAAACTTTACTTATTCGTTGATGATTGGAGAATAGTTGATAGATGCTGATTGGTGGAATGTTTGTACATAACAACCTGCATGAAATGTGCTTCTGGTGAATTTTCCACAGGTTCAGGATTGCATTAGCCTTTTTTATAATTTATGGATTTTGATTTTTGGACTGCCCTGTAGATCTTCATTAACTCCAGATATCTGATATGTGATCTATCCACTGTTCTATGTATGATTTTGGCCCAGTCAAAATGAACCTTCACATCAGGAACCATGGCATATGTTGACAGGGCAGTGGTTAATAGGTCTTTTGATATGTCAATTCAATGTTCCTTTAGATGGGTGTTAATCTGCCAACATAGAATTGCCATTTCTACTTAGATTAAATATGGCTGGGCTCCTTTTGAGGACCATGCAGATATTGTAGTTGTGGGCTTGCCATAAATCCACCAACTTGGCAACATTCACTGAGGGTATATTTCATCCCTCTTACGGACAAGATATCCAATGAAGAATTAGAATATCTAGGAGCCACATGTCGGCACATTAGCACCCATCTAAAGGAACATTGAGTTGAAATATCAAAAGGCCTATAACCACCAAAATATACATAAATTCAACAGAAGCACATTTCACGCAGGTTGTTATGTACAAACATTCCACCAATCAGCATCTATCAACTATCCTCCAATCATTGACAACTATAAACATGCGATTCAGATTTTAGAACACCAGCCTGAGGACATCCTTTTAAAAATGGATGAAAACATTTGCTTCCCAAAGTGAACAGTTCTTTTCTATTTCTGGTTCATTGGTTTTGTGAAGTACTGGATCTTGGACAGTACAGTTGTCAACTGTTTGACTTTCAGGCTGAGAATTAATCTTTAGAAGAAGTTGTCATCCTGAACTAGAAATTCTCTGCCTTTTTGAGATACATAACACCTTTAATGCATTATCTTCACTAGAGATGTCTCGATACCACAAAATATCAATACCAGTATCTGTACCAGCCAGTATTAGCATTGGGTGTCAAAACTGAAAATTTTGCCACCCATTGCTGTTCAGTCTGCCTTCCAGTTGTTTTTATTGCTGAGAAGGGATACCTATCTTTCTTTTTGCACATAATATACTGTATATTCCAAAGAATGCCATGTAAAAAATTTGCATAAAAAGGTACAATACATGCATCCTATAGAAAAATTCTTGATAGTATCCAGATCTTCAATGGAAGGAAAAAAATAAGCAATTTACAAAAGAAACACAAGCTTTTTTATTCTATCATCATTTATTAATAGTATTATTTGTATGTAAATATAGTAAACACAAGGTAGCATAGAAACAAAATCAACATACAGCATTCTCTGATGTGCATATAATACTGTAGTTTGCTTGAAAAAAGAAAAATTAACTATTGATTTTGACAATTTTAATGAATGAAAAGTTAAATTTAAAAATTTTTGAATAAACTATTTTTTCCCATGTAAAAAATCAATTGCATAAAAAGAGGATTAGTTTTCTTTTGTCAACTGCATTATTTCAAAATCGCATAAAATCAACCACATAAAAAAGAGGGAAAGATGTACTATATTCATTACAATGAAGACTGAGTGGGCCCCAGAGCAGCAATTAATATTTTGTTGTTCATTCCAGGGAATTGAATTCTGGTAATCTGGTTCAAATGGTACTGACTGATGCACTGACTCAAAAATCAGTCCATCAGTCAGTACTTCAGTTTATACTCTTATGATGTTTTATGTACACAAAAGAGCCCCAGATCTACAGTTATGTTAATGGGCCTTGTGTGTACTACTATACATGGGATAGAAGTGGATAAGAAATTGTTGGTGAAAATGTAAAACAGTGTCTTTACATTCAAGATTTTTATTGTCCAAATTTTACAAAATGTCAGTGCAAACAAGTACAGGTATCCCTTACATAACGTTCCAAAAAAGTTCCATGTTATGCAAATCCAGGCTATATGAAACAAAGTACTAATACAAAACCTGGGATTAGGTTCCAAAAGTTAACAAATATATATATATATGCATGTATTTTTTTTTTACTAAGAGAAATATGTTTATTAAAGCAATCAATAATTTATTTTCAATCAATCAATTAACTAACAATCATAATTAAAAGTACTGTGTCCAGAGGGTCGGCACCTCTTTAGTGCCTTGTCAGGACTGACACAGAAGCCGAGATGGCATGTTGAATGTATTAGAACATTGATCACATGAGTGGCTGCGTGTGTGGGTGATTAGATTTGGGATGGAGGAGGTTTGAGAGATGGTGTACCGGAAGTGAATCACTCAGATGCCAGGTTATCTAAACAACCATTTATTTCTAAAGGAAAATACATTGTACACAATTTACAGCGTTAACAAGTTATAATAAATCAAGTTAAAATAGGTCTAGATATTTCAGTGGTTCTCGAGAGAGAGTTTACAGTGGTTTGCAAGTCAATAAATACCTGTAATGATAGATTTTGTTGAGATTTTCGTTCAGACTAAGGAGTCTGTTATTGCTCTCGAAGGGTTCAGAAAGTTCTGGATTGGGAAAGTCTGAGTCAAGATCGTTGAGAAGGTTCATCCTCACCAGCACCGTTGGTCGAGGGTGAAATCCAATTGAGTAAAATTTTGTACAGGAACAGAAAATTTTTTGAAGACTTTAATCCAAGAGGAATGACCGATGATTGACTCTTCGGCCATCAATGTCGATATCAACATGATATCGCCCGGCTAAGAGGTCAGCAGATCACAGGAATGCATTTTTGCCGTCGAGAAAGTGTAAGTGGAGATTTCCTCAGGTAGCAGATTTGACAATAATTATCGAATAAGTACAGTATGAAATTATATTGAGGATATATTGGATTCTCATAGTACTGTATTACATGTTAATATTAATTTTAGTTAAATAGGGCATTTCTTTTTGAAAGTATCATCATCATCTCAGCTTTTTTGTTGATCTTCATCAAGAAGTATCAGCAACATCTTGATATTTTTTATTTTTATCATAAAAAATTTTTATGGATGATGAAATAAAAATATGTTAATCAAAATTTGTTCTAGTGGGTCATGTTTGTTTAGTTGAATACCAAGCGACTTTTTCCAGAATTTGTTTGAATATCAAATTGTTCAAGTACCGAGATACCGCTGTATTTCGTTCATCATTTTTACCAGTGGCATGCCATCATTGGAAGCGGTGGATGCGTCGCTTCCCTTGTATTTTCTAAAAAATAAATACATATTAATTTTAATTATATGAAAATAATCGCACAATATTTTATTAAAGCCACATTATGTATCTTATTACAAATTTCTATACTACACTTGAAAAAAAAAATAAGATCGTTATTGTATATTCGAATATTAGTGGCAGAGTGGAAGCGCTTTATCGTCAGCATCCAAAAAGCCAGATTCAAGCATGCACTTTACAGAGCACCAACCTCACCCGGTTTAGCCGGTGGATGCTACACATTTACCGCATCCAATTCTATCCAGGACCGGTTCTAGGCTGTTAGCCGCCTGCCCGCTAGGTATTTGGCCGCCCTCGCCCGATTACGTGAATCACACGTAATCGGGCTTTATAACTTGACCCAACTGATAAGAATTTACTGGTATGTTTTTATGATAGTTCTGTATAGTCGACAGGAGTTAAAAAAATCCATTAAAATATTTGATATTTTTATTCTGCTCTCCGATTTTATATTACTCTCGGATTTCAATGTTAAACCAGTAATATTACGATTTCGTATATCAATCTTTAAGGGGATGTAGAAAAAAACGTGTACAATTCTTGTATAATGTTAAAAAATTAACTTACTTTGGCAGCGTCATATACAAGTAAATTTAATAAATGAGAGAGATGCACGAGGTACAGAAAAAGCTTTAGAATTTATTTTCCATTATTTTTCAATTTATGTATCTGTTTTATCATAAAAATTTGTCTTTCCACTTTTTTCGCAAGACTACAAATATTCAAGTAGAAAGTAACTGGTTTCGACTTATTTCTACTTAAGAAGTGGTTAAATAATTAAGCTATTAGGGAATTGGAGACATAAATAAAACCCTGATGAAAGAGCCGAAATTTTACTTAAATATGCACACTCTGCAACCGTCTTCGATTCCATCCATTAGTCACTCATAGTGATCTCTTTGACTAAATGCATTGTTTTAAGATTTAAAAAGTAAAGATTTTATTTTTATGTAAGTTTCTTTACAAAGCTATATTTAATTATAATTTTCTTTAAAAGTATATTAATATAATTGAAGAATATTTTGTACGAGATAGGCCTATGTACTGTACAGTAATACCCCGAACTTACGCGATAGGTGGGACCAAACGGTAACCGCGTAAGTCGGGGTATAATTTCGCATATAAATACATACAAATAATTTTTAATTGGGGCTGGAGACTAAAGAAAACAATAATTTAGAAAAAAATGTTTAATAAAATCTTAGATAATACATATGTATAACAAATTAGGCCTATATTATTTTACAATTTTTCACATTTACTTGATTATTACGCCATAATTTTAACATTGTTTCCATCTCAGCGATAATACTGTGACGTTTACGAATGATGCTTGAATTTAAAGATTGAGCATTTTTTACAGCTTCGAGAATTTTTTCTTTGCCTTTTATAATTGTTCTGACTGACAATTCCGGTAGATCAAACTTCTTTGCTAATTCACAAATTTTCATTTTTGTATCGAAGTCTTTAATAATGGGTACGTTCGTAAAGTCAAACAAGTTAAACGCATTAATAACCAATCGTTCGAAAAGTCTAACGAAATAGGAATAACGATGGCGTCATTCTCGTTTAACTTGTTCGACTTTACGAACGTACCCAATGTTAACTTTACATTCCAAAGATAAAGTTTTTCTTTTCTTGTTTGATGCAGAAGAATTAGTTCTACTTCGTTTGGATGACATAGTAGAGTCTCTCAAGTCTCCGTAGATATAACAAAAATAACAGAAATAAATAACACAAAATAAATTGTAGCTATGTGTCGATTGCGCGCGACACATCTGAACATGTAAGCTGAACAATAGGGTGGGGGGAGTGAGTAATTAAGGGTTGTGTGGCGCTCAAACAAAAGACAAATCAATGAGATTTGAAAATCGCGTAAGTTGGGGTATTACTGTACTGTACATTCACCACACATTTTATTTCATCGAGTAAGTTTTATTATTTTATTTATAATTTTAGCTCTTATATCGTGGCTAGCAATTCGGAATGTAATTGTGATATTAAAAATGCATTTAGAGAAGTCTGCGGTTTTTACTGGCTTATCAAATAAATGATACGAATGGACCCTAGACCATCACTGACGCACTATTAACTGACTGCCTCTGGATGTTGGCTTCTTACAGAAACACAGCTTCCCTATCGTGAAATGTCATGCCACGCCACTGTAAAAGCCTGAGCTTACTTATATGATGGGTTTTAGAAATTGTTCACTCAACAACATTAACATTTTCTTTGAGTTAAATATTGTCAGACATGAGAATTTCAGTGGTAGCTTTAAATTTCTGATTAAGTTATGAAAAATTATTGTAAAAATGTGGTAGATATGAAATCTTCCACTCTTTAATAAGGAGAAAATTGATTTGAAAGTGCTTGTAAATCTGTCACATGCTAAAATCACAAGTTTTAGTTCACTGGTTAGGCCAAACTTGTTAATTGGTGAGCCAAATTTGGCATAAAGTCATAGGTAAGCAGATCACATATGTTTTGTATATTTCATATATTCGAAATGTCGGCCTATTTCTATAATTTACAAGTGATGTGTCAAATATGTTCATGGACTGGATTTGGTTCAGGGATCATAGTTTTGACACCACTGCTCTAGGTTATAAGCTCTAGGGAATTATTCATTTTTGCAATTTTTTCTATAGATAAATAACTTTTTATATAATACAGTACTCATTACATACAGTACATTACAGTGTACTATTATTATTTATTCTAGCCTACTTTTTTACTACTAGTAGTCTATCTAGCAGGAGTAGCTAATATTATAAATTTATTATTGTGATAAAGAGAATGAAAATTGAATAAATGGTTAAAATGTTGCAAATTTATTGACAATCTACAAATTGTGTTTTTATTTCTCTACCTTTGCATTCTAAAATCAGCCTTTTCTATCTATCAAGTCATCTTCACTTATAATGTAATATTGGCAAGTATGGTATTAAGCTCTAGTATACACCAAGTAGGAAACAATCCATCTTCAAAAACAATAATAATAAATATGGTGATTACAGTCATGTTAGCTCCTCTGCAATTGCATTATTTATAGAATTTTATATTATAAGATGTAAGCTGCTGACCTAGTAAACAATGCTTTCATACAATTGTATTTTCACAGTTTTATATAAGCAATTTTTAAAGTTTTCTATGCTTGCATATGATATAACAAGGATTGCACATGGATCTATTTTTGCTACATTTTCTATCATATATTTTTCTCCATCAGTGGCCCAACATACAGGAAGTCCAAGTTAAAAGTTTATATGAATCACTACATGTTTTAATAAATTTTTGCTTTTAATATTTATATAATGGATTATAACAAACATACTGTATTTACTCACATATAAGACAAGGTTTTTATTCATTTTTTATTGCTTCAAAAACCTAGGTCATCCTGTACGTGCGAGCAAAGGATTCTTTGCATTTTTGCAATAAGTTTTGTGAACCATGTGTTTGCATTTTTACCAGATGCTCACCTTCTGGTGTTTAATTTAAAAACAAAAGTATTTTATCTGGGTTGTTTCAATCATTCTTGTGTATTGTCAGGAGTAAAGATGAATAGCAATAGGAAAAGCAAAGCTTTTGAATTGAATTCCAATTTGAAATTCCAAAATCACACGGGAGCTAATATAAGTTTTAATCCATTCCCAGGTGAAAAGAGATGATTATTCGGAAATCAGATTGCGGAGAAACTCATAAGTGTAATCAATGGAGAGTGGATTTGATTGTTAAGAATTGGCAAAAAAGGTTCCCCATAATTGTCCAGCTTTATATAAACAAATTATGTTGTTGATTTTACAAGATTTTTTCTTAAAGTTTAAAATGCCAGTAATTTTTGTGGGATAATGTGTGCATTTATGTGCATTTGACATTTTATTTGTGATTAAACAAAATAAAATTAAATTGTATTAATAAATCTAATTTTCTTTATTTTGATCTTTAAAGTCACACCTCGTCCTACATGCAAGATTGTCTTATAAGCGAGTAAATACGGTATATAAGTTACTCAAAATTTAAAAGAAAAATAAAATAAAATTTTTAAATTTTTTTCTTTTAAATTCTAAACATTTATGGTTTGCATTATTATTATAGTTTAAAATTTTAAAACATTGCAAAATAATAAGAATGATAAAGTTACACATTATACAATCAATCATACTAGTGTTTTGAAAAGAAATTTTCTCAACATAAGCTATGTGTGACAAGAAATTTTTTGAGAGATTCTAAGATAAGTTTCTGTTTAAGAAATGAAATCTTTATTGCATAATTATAATAAAGGAAATAGTAACCATAGTTTCATGTTGTTATTTTATATATTTCATCATTGTAATTAAAGTACCACTATTCAATGCTGTGAAAAGAGAGATTTAGCAGTCAAAATGCAACCAAATCTCATTCAGTGGAATTTTAGGACATGCAGAAGACATTGCTCTAAAAACAAAATTAGCACCAAAACTTATTGCTTTGGCAATTTTGGTATTGCAAGCAACAAAAAAGCAGTTTCTTTTACATAATCACATATGTTACAATCAAGTTCTAGGTTGCACTGTTGAATGTCATTCTTATGGACATCACCTTGCCTGTACCTGCATTTCTAATGAAGTTGTTTTTGAAAACAATGACAATGTTGTGGCTGCTCTTCCAGAATTTTGTTATTGTAAGAATTTACATCAAGGACCATTGATTCCACAAGCTCTCAGGAGAATGACCTTCAATTCAAAGAAACTTGATAACTGGATGTCTGGAAGTTTAACCTGGTAAAGGCCTTAAACCTATCAATTCACATGTGGTCAAAGATGTTACCATAGCTGTTGTTGAATAGTCAATAAATAAATGTTTCAATATTATATATACAGTAGTGACAACTGGGTTTATCTAATGGCACAGTGTGGAAGATATCGAGAATGTTTTTGCATTGTTATGTGCATAAGATCAGTCAACCACAGTTGTTTGTTGACAACTGGGAACTTGTGATCTTTGCATTGACCTTTGTTACCAGAATGGAAGTAGATATGTCATGTATTTCAATAGAAAATCCTGTGGAGGAATGAGGCACATATTTATTTCATCTATTAGATGAGGTAAAATGCTCATCTGCTAGAAAACATGGGTTTGTTAGCAAATTTATTATAATTGCCTAAAGTTGCTTTGGTATGTATTAACAGCCATATATATTCTTGGACCATTCTTTGAAGAAGCTGGTTTCATTTGGGCCCATGATGTTCTGTGATAGCCCAAAGATACTGAGAGATATATTCCAACTGTCAGCAACAATGCCTCAAGTCAATCACTTTCAGGCAAGATGGAGTTCCTCTATATATGGAACACTGCATACAGCAGTTAAGTAAGTGTAATGTTTAGTTTTGGAAACATTAAAAAAGTGTGGTTTATTGAGAACTTGTTAAAAATTTGGCAGCATTGAAAGATAATATATAACAATGCATATGAGAATCAGAGAATCAATTATAGTTGACCAATAAACATACTGTTCCAGCTTCAGGTTTTGCACCTTCAGAATATGGACTACATTCAACAGTATCCTCTGCATTGCCAGGTTTCTGTATAGTATGAGTGTCTTTTACAAAAAATGTTTGATATTTGCAGTGCAAAAAATGCCATAGCAGTAAGTTTTGGTATTTAATTTTTTTTTATGAAAATGACTTTCACATCCTAAACTGTCACAATAACAGATTTGATTGCACTTGAACTGCTAAATACATCTCTAAACAGTGTTGAATAGGGAGGATACTTCACTTACAATCACTTGGTAATATATATAATTTAATATAAAAAAAATAATATCTTTTTTGTATTGGTTCAAAACAAAACATTGTTATAAAATTATTATTAGACTTTACTAGATAAAATCATTGTAAAACATTTTTATAACATTATAAATAAAAATGCTTTTAAAGGTACTGATTATATGTATGTACAGTACAAAAAAAAATATAGATATAAAATTCTTATTATTTATTATTGTTCAAATTTATATAATTTAATAAATTACTGAACATTATTTATTTGTCATTTGTTATCAATGCATTGTGCTTTCCATAAATAATTGAATATCAAACATACTTCAGATAAACATCAAGATACACTCATAATGATAAAAACAAACTGTCTTCAGTACTAGCACGAAAACTGACTCAAAAGTTACATTTTAATTGTGAGGACTTTCAATAATTATCATATAATCATCATCATCAGGGGAATGGAATGGAAATGGAAAAAACAATTCAAAATTCAAATGCAGTAGACTTTTGATTTTTATGTAGTAGAAGATTAACGTTATTATTATTTAATATTAATCTATGTAATATTATGCACATCAACAACTCAAAGTAAAGGTTCTAAGATAAGACTTACTTGGTAAATAATTATTTCAACTAGACATTATTTAATTATACATATAGTTACTGGACATTGGGCATGTTTTTAATTTATAATTTACTTATTGATATGAATTTATTGTTACACTTCAAATTATATATAAAACCATTATAACATATAAAAAAATAAGCATTTTTGTCTGAGTATTATCAAGATCATTGAGTTCTAATAACTAATTTGCCTCACGAATATGTAGAAAATAATATGATGATAGACAATATAGTATATAAAATAATAATCTAAATTTTTACAACATTAATTTGAGAAATTTAATACTGTTATCATAGATGCTGATTTTATATATTTAACTAATATTAATTTTAATAGGATATCAATGTTTCTACTAAAAACAAAAATATTAATAAATTGCATTACTTGTTACTAACTTATTATTCATTATTGTAAAAAGATTGAAATCCTACATAAACCATATAAAAATGTACAGCACTTTCATCAGAAGAAAAATTTTTACTAGTATAAAATGTATTACATGATATTACTGTTTTATCACATTTGTATTATTTTGCACTTCAATAAAAACTGTTGCTAATTACATTGTTTAAATTATTATTATTTTTTAGTTTTGAATAATTTGAATTTAAAATTTTATAAATAAACATTTTAACTTTTACATTTGCTTGTATTTTGAAGGAATATTATTTAATTTAAAATTATAGTTGAATATTTTGAAAAATTCATATATTTTAGCATAAATGTTGTTTACAGATTGTTGATTCAGATAGTCATACAGTAATCCATGTTCCACCTGATGGTCATCAGAAGACTCAGAAATCAGAAACCACTTTGGATACACTGTTGGATGATCTCCAATACTTAACTAAAGTAGGTGATGCCAAAAGGGATTTTATTCCAGGGAAAAGTGGTCCTCAGAGACGTCTTCCTTCTTATCCTAGTGCTGATTCTCCAGTTCGGACACCTATTCATGTACATAAAACCTTATCAACTGGAAGTCAGGGTCACAGCGCTACAGGTAGCAAACTTCAAGTTGGAATGGGGAAGCGCAGCCTTAGTCTTTCTCCAACTCCTTCTTTCTCAGATGGTAGAACTTCCCCATATTCTCATGAACATGCACAAGCTCTTATTAGCAGTTTAAGAAAATCGATTGAAGTTCAAGAATCCTTACAACAACCTGCTCAGACTGCTCAGAAAAAAGTGCCACCACCACCACCTCCAAGAACAACCAGCTGTTCTCCTGTAGCTTCACCTACTAATCCAACATCACCAAAACAAAAATTTGATTCAACTTCCAAAACATATGGTCATATGAGGAGTAATTCTGAGCCTGCCAGTAAATCTGAAAGTAATATAAAAAAGCCTATTACAAATAGATCAGTTTCAGCATCTAAACAAGATTCATTTGATAATACAACAGAAATAGTGCGAACTAGTGCTATTAATGATGATGATACATTTCCCAGAGAGCATCTTTCAAGTAATAGTAGCAGTAGTGAAAGTGTTAACTCACAAGAAGGATTACAAATGATACTTCATGGCAAAGCAATAGCAAAAGATAAAAAAGCTCCTAGTAGACAATCATCAACTGATAGTAATGTTTCTTTAGAATATGAAGAAAATACCAAAAAGCAAGGACCCCGTACACCAAACAAAATGCGGCAAGAACTTCTTGAACAACGTCATCAAGAATTATTAAAAAAACAAAAGCAGTTACAAGAGCAGTATGCTCGACTTCAACAAATGCAAAGGGGGCAACTACGATTTTCTCCACCTCGCAGTGGATCATCAACAACTATTGGCGATTTGAAAAAAACAGGAAGTGAAAGTAATATTTTATCTAAAGCTGCATTATCATTGACACCATCATCAGGTTCTATGACTCATTTAGCAGTTACTAGCAATATAGTTAATCACACAGGGCACACTTCACCATCACAAGGAATTTCACGTAGCCCTGTTGCAAAAGTAGCTCAAAATAAAATTTATGAAACTGATATACTGTAATTGCCTGTCATTGATGTGCATTAAAATAATCTTTAATTCCACCAATTATATTCACCATCATTGAATGAATTGTTGTTTTTCCTGTTGTTTTATGAATGTTCTGCTTATGAAAGAAGATTTTATATGTTTCATTAGAAAATGTGGCAGAAACTTGATCACCACATATTTGTTATAAATACAAAATATTGGTCAATATAGAAAATAAAAACTATACTATTATTAGTGCTATTGATAATATAAAAATTGTTGTAGTTAATATCATCAAAGTATAAAACTCAAGATGTTTTGGAATGTTTTCTTTCTAAAACTTTTTCAAGTGAAGAAATTTGTTTGTTGCAAAAACAGAATTATATTGGAAAAAGAGAGGAAATGTTACATTTCTATAGCTTGAAATTATTGTTTTCTGAATAGGAAGTTAGAGATAATATTAGTGCTCAAGAATCATCTTTCTAGCCTCTTGCCAACTCATCACTGAAATATGTGAAATACTCACGTCCATCAAATTCCATATTAATAAGAAAAATATACTGGATACAGTCAATTCTAAATTTTCATAAAATAAGAGTTTTCAATAGTACAAGAGAAGATTGTTAAACTCACTGCATATCAAACTTTAAAACATTGTTTTTATTTATTGTTATTTTGTTATTCCCTCACAATTGCTACTTTTATAGTTTTATTTCTACCCCACAATTGAATGTCATTAAAAACTTAAGATTAATGAATCTAAATCTCTTGATATATTATATACCATGATAATTCAACACAGAGATATTTATTATCTAATATTTAATAATTTTTTAGAGTATATTGCTATAGAAGTATGAAGTTTTGGAGTCAAACAATGTAAAAAAATTTAATATAACTTATATTATTTGAAGTACATAAAGTATCACTCTTTCTGTATTTCAAAACTCAATTTGATAATTATCTTACAAATAAGACAGTAAACAAAAATATGAATATAAATTATAAATAAACTTGTTAAGATTATATAAATAATTTATGTAATTATTTTTTAACATAACATGTTGAGAATTGAAGAATATATCAACTTGATAAATATATTTAATTCAAATTGTAAATTTATAACAGTTTTAATGAAAGATAATATAATTAGCAATAAAACAAATCCTTTTGACTTTCACTTAGTGTTTTCTTTATTTTTAAGGAAAATTTTAGAATTCTAGCTAAGACTTTAAATATTACGTTTGCAAGATTGTATTTTTTATTCAAAATTGTAGAATTATGTGTGTATTTAATTTATTCAGAATCCATAAAAGTAAAAAAGGATTTGTTTTATTTTTTTATGGTGAATTGTATTTATTATTTTAAATAATTTAAATTACCATATTTGTTTTACAGAATTATTGATTTTCTTATTAATTTATTTAAGACTTTTTTTTTTTTTTTTAATATT